>NC_041386.1:304942814-305065855 GCF_002162155.2 Triticum dicoccoides
CCTCGTAATATCTCAAATAAATGGGGACTTTGACGCCGAGGACCCAAAAATGGCGGCTTACCGCAACGCCGTCATCAAAATGTCAGCTCGGTTCGAGGGCCTCGAATTCCACCATGTGGTTCGAGAAAACAATCAAGCGGCGGACATCTTCGCCCGCATCGGTGCTAAGCGCGACCTTGTCCCACCTAATATCCTCTTGGAAAGGCTGTTTAAGCCATCCGTGGTGTGGGAAGGGGAGACCGGCAAAAACAGCCCGGATCGAGCCACAACACCAGACCCCGAACACTCTGATGTAATCGGAGGCTCTGCCACCGAAATAACGCCTTCGGCCCACGTGATTATGGTTGTCATCGCCGCGTGGACAGAACCCTTCTTGGCTTACCTAACTAGGCAAGAACTCCCCGATGACCCAAAGGAGGCACGTTGCATTGTGCGGCGGTCTAAAGCCTACAAGGTCCATGAGGGAGAGATTTATAAGAAAAGCGCTAACGGATTACTTCAAAGGTGCATCTCCGAAGAGGAAGAACGACAACTTTTGGCAGAAATTCATGCTAGACTTGGCGGCCACCATGCTGCAGCTCGGGCCCTTGTAAGCAAGGCCTTCCGTACAGGTTTTGTGACACCCCAAAATTTTGGCCTTGTTTTGTTAAATTAAAATTTTTGCAAGGAATTAAAACTTTTATTTTCTGGGCTCCCTTTTTATTTTTTAACCATTATCTCCCTTGTTATTATGGAGTTTTTTCCCCAAATGAAAATCTTTCAAATATGTTATTGGACTTGTTTAACCTCTCAAGAAAAACTTTTCTTTTATCAGTATAACTAATTAACTAATTAAATTGCTTGATCTTTATTTTCTTGAAAAATGGTTTTTCAAGGTTATATGGCCATATTTGAACTACAACCATTTGATAAATTCACTTAAAATTTCAACCAAAATTTGGAGATGTCATGTGATGTTTTTAAATCATTTTTATACAAAAATATCTTCTATTCATGTAATATGTTGAGCTCTGCATCAATTTTTCCTTCTCTGGTCCAGAGTGCAATTTTGCACTACAACCCATTCAAATATTTCTTTCTAGCCTCCAGCAAAATTATGGGATATTGGTAGTAGCATATGATTCAACATTATGCAAAAACCTAGTGCTGTTCTTTGAAAAAATTGAGTGAATCAACCTCATTTTCATTCTGGTCCAGCCTTGTGATTTCTACTACAACCCTATTTAATTTTGCTCCAATGATCTTGTGCTTTCTCCTACTTGTAGACAGCCCTACGAAACCCCTAAATCCAGGAGCATGCACCCATTGGTTCATTTTTGGTTCATGAAATAATGCCTTTTTCTTTCTGTCCAGAATTGAAGTTTTGCAAAACTTGCACTAACAAGTTTCTGCTTTTGGCAAACTAACTTCATCACCTCCTTATGCATCTATGCAGACCCTGATCTAGAGAATTTGGCCACTCCAAGAAAAGCCTAGGTGCCTGTGGCATTTTATCAAACACCCTGTGTGCATAGCAAGATTTGGCATGGATTCAAGTTTACACTGTGAACTTGCACCTCTGATCAAACTAACCTATCCACTAAACCTCTAGATGACTTTAACCTAGGTCTGTTAAACCCCAACCTCACCCGAGACCTCTAGCATGCAATGGCATTCCGTCGAGTGTTCCGTGCGTGCTCTGGGCACAAGCAGAGCACGCGTTTTGCACGTGCCGCGCCCGAGCCGACGCGTCGCGGCCCTGGCCTTGCCACCACTGCAGAGCCACGCCACTCGCTCCCCTCTCACCGCAACACGCCAAGCAGTCCCTCGCCACGTCCCCGACAGGTCAGGAGCTAGCCGCCACGGCCACCGACAGCCCCTGCTCCGTTCAGCGCCGCCCAAGCCTCTCCCGCTCGCCACTTGGCCCCTGGAACAGCGCGAGCTCATCCACGAGTGTGTCCACTAGCGCTCGTCGCCGCCACGACGCCCTAGCTACAGAATGGGGGTCGCCGGCGACCTTATCCGCGGCCACCGTCGGAACCGACCCCGATCGCCTATTCAAGGAGCCCCGAGCTCGTCTCCGCACGCAGGAAGTCCCAAGCCATCTCCCTAGGACCCTCATTGGCAGCCAATCGACCCGGGGAAGGCTCCTTCCCCATCTCCGACAACCGTAGCCGCCGCCTCTGCCCCGGCCATTCCGGCACCACCAGGGCCTCCCCCTCTCCGTTCTCTTCACCAGGAACCTCCTCATCCTCCCGTGAACATCCCCTACTCGATTTTGATCGGGAACCACCGTAGCCCCAAACACACCTTGCTCCTGAAGCTCCCTCCACCGCGAAGCTCGTCGCCGGCAACTCCGTCCATGTCGGCGACCATGGCGGGTACCCCCGAGTTCGTCTCGACCTCCTGAGCACATCCATGCACTCAGATCAGCGAGGGACACCGCCATTCGCTGGCGAGCCTCGCCGGTGCTCCGCCCCTATTCGGTCAGGGGGAGACGACGCGCGCGTGGACCAGTCAAACCTGACCAGTGGGCCAGGCGGGCCCACTGTCGGTGACTCACGCTCCAGCCGCGCTGGATAAGTGGAGGCGTAAAAGGCGCAAATACGTCTTCTCTGTCCGAAAGCGTAATCTCTTTTGAAACGTTTTCTTTTTCCCGATTTTATTAAAAACAGATTTTGACCACAACTTTGACTGCCTATAACTTTTTAAATATAATTCCAAATGAATTAGTTCTTTTTCCTACATCTCTCAAATATTGTCTAGTTTATTTTAAGATTTATTTGAAAATTTTCCAAACAACTTTTTTATACTGTTTTTGAAATATGTGTTATTTGCATATTTTTGGAAATAGGATTTTTGGGAGAGAAGGAAGCTTTCAAAAAATTTGGAGAGCACCCCCACCTCTCCACACCATTAAAGGCAAGCATTCTGAACCACGGAATAATATTTTTGGTGTGTTAGTTGACATGTTTATAACACCACCTTATATCAGAGAACTTGTTATTTCATGTGATATGATCATTTGCATGAATGCATATTAGTGATTTCCTTGCTGTTGGAAATGAATATACTTGTGATGGTAATCATCCTCATGTGCCTTGCATGCATGCCGGAAAGGAATCCGGGAAAGCCTCTGCCTTGGGTAGGAATGAGCTTGTCGCTGGTCCCCGTCGGGACGGTTATGTCCGGTATGGCATGGTAAGGTATATTGAGTGGTGATTTTGTTGGTTGAAATATATTTGTTATACATGTCATGCAGGGAATTTATAAACCTCCTGAGTCGATCGTAGATCGAGTCTTGTTCCAGTAACCCCCATACTTGCTATGTACTACCACTTGTCCCTGCCGCAGGTAGGGTATGGTTCAGTAAGTCATCAATCCCTTTCAAGCACACACCGTACAGAGAGGCCATGGTGGAAGATATCGGTTGTAGCCGGTAGGCAGGCCACCTTGTCCGGGGGCATGGGTGTTTCCGGTTGGGACCGAGAGGGGAGGCTACCCCTTAGAGCGCGCGATATAAATTTGATCCCATGCTACGCGAGGTTGTAGCCTCCCCACTTAGAGTTTTGCTTAACAAGTGTCGTGGGTGATTCCAGACACCGATGAGTTAACCTGGTGTGTGCAAGTTAGGCGTGTTTTCAACAAAAAGGCCGTAGACGGAATTAGTCCCGATGGACTAAAGGAATCCGTTACTCGTGGGTAAAGAGTACACCCTCTGCAGAGATTAAAAACTATTCGAATAGCCGTGTCCATGGTTAAGGATTACAGTCTGGGATGGGTCAAGTGTTGGTCTTAGTGTCGGTCTTCGGAGGAGATATTGTTAAACCAAACTTGGATACCGAGTGGTTACTTGTGAGGACCATTATTATTTTGTGATGGACTAACCCGTTGCATTATTTATATTATCGAGTATCCCTGGGTCGGTTCTACCTCCTGGATATTCATTGTGATTATTTATTTTATAAAGCCCTTTATGTGGTGTCGCTCAGACGCCCGACTGTGGCATTTCTTTTAAAGCCCTTTATGTGGTGTCCCTCAGATGCCCGACTGTGGCATTTCTTTTAAAGCCCTTTATGTGGTGTCGCTCAGACGCCCGACTGTGGCATTTCTTTTAAAGCCCTTTATGTGGTGTCGCTCAGACGCCCGACTGCGGCATTTTATTCCCACTCTATTACTGCTTATTCACGTTGCATGAAAATAACCTACTTGCATGCATAAAAGATGTTTTATTTATGACTGACGATGTGATCATGGAATTTTTCAGTGCATGATTATCAACTATATTATACCTGTGTTCTTAATGTTTGCGAGTACTTTCAAAGTACTCTCTGGCTTGTCCCTGGCTATTGTCTTGGCCAGATTGCTTGCTTGGAGAGGAGCGTGGCGATGACAGCCCTGGAAACTAAGCAACGGTGATAGCAGCCTCGCGAAGATAGGAGTTAACCTGGTCAGCTGTTCCTGTGGGAAATGGAGTCCCATAGACACTGATGTCTCACAAACCGCTTCCGCCATCGACCACTAGAAACCCAATTGTTGTACTCATAGGCCAGAATGGTCTTGTACCACATATTTTTTGTATTTTTCTTGGAATTTCTGTATCAAGTTGGAGCCTCATCAGCTAACAGTAATCCTGGGACTGATGAGCACGACGGTCTTTTCCTGGAAATTTATACCCGGAAAACCCGGTCGTGACAGACTTGGTATCAGAGCCAGGCTGACCATTGGCTAATCCTATCTTAGCCGGGTCTATAAACTTAGGCAAACCAACCCACCAAACCATAACCAAACCCCAGCCAAGCTTCTCGTGCAAGATAGCCACACAGTAACCCAACACCTTTTGGCAGTCGGTGCCCAACCTATCAACCTAACCTGTCGCTCATGCGCCAGTGACCGGCCTCTAAATAATCCTTTCTCGCAAGCGTGCAAAGGAAGACTCCGTCCCCTTTTTCCTATAAAAAGGGGCACGCTAGCCCCAACACAGCACAACACAGCCTCTACCCCAAACCAAGCTACAATGCCTAGCCCTGTCGTACAGAATGAGACCACAACAACCAACCTTGGAGGCTTTGTGACCATACTCGCAAACCTCACCCGTCGTGCCTATGTGTTAGAAGAGCCCCCAGAATATGTTGTGTACCAAGAACCCATGAGCGGTGAGAGCCGTCAATTCTGGGCCACTGTACACATCTACGGTAGGGGTCTAGAGCCCGAGCGCCCCTACAGGTTCACCAGAAGAACAACTTCCTTTGAGCTTCAAGCCATCCAACTAGCTGCTCGAGAGGCTATAGTTCATCTCCGGCACTTGTCGCCCAGAGTTAACTGTCGCTCGTTCCACTACTACCCCAGACGTGAAGGGTATGGTAGACCACCCCAAGTTGCCAACGGAGATCACGAGACGGATCCTGCGTTGTTGCACCTAGTGCGCTATGTAAGTGCACTAGAGGAACTGTGCGATCAAATCACTATTGATCTAATCGCAGCTCATGGAGAGCTGGTTCGTCGAGCCCCGACGAGAGAAGAGAACGAGCCCAACGCCGACAACCCAGTCATGCTGTTTGGACACCCGATCGAGTCCCTGAGGCCTGCCCCAGTCATCGGCCAAGGTGCTGCGATAACCCCAGAAGTGCTTCGTCGCATATTGGGAGCACACTCCAACGGGATTGTGGCCAACAATCCCCGAGATGGTCCTCATCGCTACCCCGAGCCTGCAGCCCCTCAACCCACTCCAGCTAATTCCGACAACGAGACCCGTGGAGGAGCCTCAAGGCACGCCCGCTTGGATGTAAACGAGGTAGACTAAGTCACCCGAGTCGTATCGAGTCCCAGTGTACCCTCGCTTTGTAATCATGTGGCCTTGTAATTTAATGCCGCCTGTTGTCGTGCCTCTGTTTTAATGGTAGCCTTGCCTGGATATGCTAGTATGCAGTATAAGATTTCTATCCCGGACACAGTTACCAAAAATCACCCCGTCAACCCCACAGTAACACATCACTATAGTGAAATGTGTGAATCTATGGCTTGACCCCGACCCTTGGAACAGAGCTGAAATTTTTCTTTACCATTCACCTCGGTAAAAATGACCCAGCTCCGGTGCTATAAAAAGGCCACCGCGTGACCTTGCCAAGCACCTCTCACCTTGTGCACCACCCTCACAACCATTTCCTAGCCATGCCGAGCCCTAGCATTTATCTGAGAACCCCAGATGAAACCCCGGGTAGTTTTGTCAAGATATTGCATGATTTTACCTGCAGTACCATGGGCGCTACCCAGCCACCCCAGTACGAGTTGTTCAAATCAAGAATTACCCCTTCCACCTCGAGATATTGGGCAGCAGTACACATCCCTTCCGTAAACTCAAACCAAGACCCAACGGAGGTCTCCTTCGTGGGGAAATCTATGCCAACCCCACATATGGCCATAGAAGCTGTTGCATACGAAGCGCTTGCTCGCCTTCGATTCGCGGTACCCTATGCCAGCGAACGAGGGTATTATTACTTCCCGAGCCGTGCAGCACCCGGAGGAGTGACATCTTTTCCCGGTGGAAGAATTGAGAGAGACCCAGTCCTGGCCAACCTTGTCCAGTACGTCATCGCTCAAGAGCGTTTAACCCAACATGTGATGGGTTATCTCCAGAGCCTCGCAGATTTAAATCCTCAGGTTGCCATCGGCAGAGCACTAAGACCCGACCAGGAGAGACACGTGCATTGACTGGTCAATCCACTTCCCCCGATAGAAGAGGAGTGTATCCCAGTACCAGAGACGTTTTCTAGGGACCCCGTCCAGTTACCGTTTCCATTTTAGACGTCGCTGCGGTATTCATTATTGCAACATTTATTTATGTGTGTGACTTATGCGTGATACCCTGAGTTTGTACGACGAGTCAATTATTTGGCTTCTACTAATGTGTGTAGTTTTTGTTGTGGTTTATGCTCCTTTAAATTAACTGTTTTTCCCTCGCAAAATCCTGGAGTGAGATTTCTTTTTCCTGAGTTGCTACATCTGCACCTTCTCACGGCGTGGATTAATTAATTTCACACCGCACCACGGCAGCAGACTGACAACCATAATCATTCGAACACATACACTGTTTGCAGAACTTTGCAACGGTGTTACATCCAGCTAATCACCCCCTAACAACGGTTAGCACCCGGCACACCCCATCTACTCCTCGTGATCACCACCACTGCGGAGAGCCAACACTCGAGCAGCAGCATCGCGACGCTCGTCAAGGATCATCGTGCACAGGAGCACGGAGAGCCCCAACAGTGTCGCCAGCCCTACGCATATCAGGATCGCAAACCATTCCGGCATTGCCTCCGCCATTAGAGCCTAACCCGAGCTTTTGTAAGCAGTAATGGAGGAAGAAGGAGGAGGAGAAGTGAGGCCAGGTGAGAGGAAGAAGAGAGGGGCACCCCGGCCGTTTTATAGCTCGAGCTCGGTGTACGGTGGGCGAAGTCCACCAACGCCGCTCATCACCGATCGCCGGTGTTTGGAGACGAATCTGCGAGCAGTGCCGACAGCGCGCTGGCCCGCGAGGTGAGTGCACGCTGCACCGGCAGCTAGCACGCTGCACACTACCACGGTACAGCCTAGATGCCCTACGCGCTAGGCATTGCCGGTGGAGAAAGCGCGGGAAGGCACGCGGGAGAGAGGAAGAAGAGAGAACCAGAGGGAGAAGAAGAGGCTGACAGTGGGCCCCGGGTCCACCTGTCGGCCAGAGAGAGCACTGTGCTCTCGGGTACGACCATCGTATATTTAAATTTAGAAGTTATTCTAAATTTATATCCAGCGTAGAAATCTCATGTTTTGTCCCGAACCGTAGATTTTTCCACGCAGCACCAGTTTTCACACTATGGTTTTCCACCACTTATTGCCCTCTCACTGTAGCCACATTTTTATTGCGTATAATTTTCTTAAAACAACTTTTAACAAATCTCGAGGACGAGATTTTTCTTAAGGGGGGTAGTGTTGTGACACCCCAAAATTTTGGCCTTGTTTTGTTAAATTAAAATTTTTCCAGGAATTAAAACTTTTATTTTCTGGGCTCCCTTTTTATTTTTTAACCATTATCTCCCTTGTTATTATGGAGTTTTTTTCCCCAAATGAAAACCTTCCAAATATGTTATTGGACTTGTTTAACCTCTCAAGAAAAACTTTTCTTTTGTCAGTACAACTAATTAACTAATTAAATTGCTTGATCTTTATTTTCTTGAAAAATGGGTTTTCAAGGTTATATGGCCATATTTGAACTACAACCATTTGATAAATTCACTTAAAATTTCAACCAAAATTTGGAGATGTCATGTGATGTTTTTAAATCATTTTTATACAAAAATATCTTTTATTCATGTAATATGTTGAGCTCTGCATCAATTTTTCCTTCTCTGGTCCAGAGTGCAATTTTGCACTACAACCCATTCAAATATTTCTTTCTAGCCTCCACCAAAATTATGGGATATTGGTAGTAGCATATGATTCAACATTATGCAAAAACCTAGTGCTGTTCTTTGAAAAATTTGAGTGAATCAACCTCATTTTCATTCTGGTCCAGCCTTGTGATTTCTACTACAACCCTATTTAATTTTGCTCCAATGATCTTGTGCTTTCTCCTACTTGTAGACAGCCCTACCAAACCCCTAAATCCAGGAGCATGCACCCATTGGTTCATTTTTGGTTCATGAAATAATGCCTTTTTCTTTCTGTCCAGAATTGAAGTTTTGCAAAACTTGCACTAACAAGTTTCTGCTTTTGGCAAACTAACTTCATCACCTCCTTATGCATCTAAGGAGACCCTGATCTGGAGAATTTGGCCACTCCAAGAAAAGCCTAGGTGCCTGTGGCATTTTATCAAACACCCTGTGTGCATAGCCAGATTTGGCATGGATTCAAGTTTACACTGTGAACTTGCACGTCTGATCAAACTAACCTGTCCACTAAACCTCTAGATGACTTTAACCTAGGTCTGTTAAACCCCAACCTCACCTGAGAACTCTAGCATGCAATGGCATTCCGTCGAGCATGTTCCGTGCGTGCTCTGGGCGCAAGCAGAGCACGCGTTTTGCACGTGCCGCGCCCGAGCTGACGCGTCGCGCCCCTGGCCTTGCCACCACTGTAGAGCCACGCCACTCGCTCCCCTCTCACCGCAACACGCCAAGCAGTCCCTCGCCACGTCCCCGACAGGTCAGGAGCTAGCCGCCACGGCCGCCGATAGCCCCTGCTCCGTTCAGCGCCGCCCAAGCCTCTCCCGCTCGCCACCTGGCCCCTGGAACAGCGCGAGCTCATCCACGAGTGTGTCTACTAGCGCTCGTCGCCGCCACGACGCCCTAGCTACAGAATGGCGGTCGCCGGCGACCTTATCCGCAGCCACCGTCGGAACCGACCCCGATCGCCTATTTAAGGAACCCCGAGCTTGTCTCCGCACGCAGGAAGTCCCAAGCCATCTCCCTAGGACCCTCATTAGCAGCCAATCGACCCGGGGAAGGCTCCTTCCCCATCTCCGACAACCGCAGCCGCCGCCTCTGCCCCGGCCATTCTGGCACCACCAGGGCCTCCCCCTCTCCGTTCTCTTCGCCAGGAACCTCCTCATCCTCCCGTGAACCCATCCCCCTACTCGATTTTGATCGGGAACCACCGTAGCCCCAAACACATCTTGCTCCCGAAGCTCCCTCCGCCGCGAAGCTCGTCGCCGGCAACTCCGTCCACGTCGGCGACCATGGCGGGTACCCCCGAGTTCGTCTCGACCTCCTGAGCACATCCATGCACTCAAATCAGCGAGGGACGCCGCCATTCGCCGGCGAGCCTCGCCGGAGCTCCGCCCCTGTTCGGTCAGGGGGAGACGACGCGTGCGTGGACCAGTCAAACCTGACTAGTGGGCCAGGCGGGCCCACTGTCGGTGACTCACGCGCCAGCCACACTGGATAAGTGGAGGCGTAAAAGGCGCAAATACGTCTTCTCTGTCCGAAAGCGTAATCTCTTTTGAAACGTTTTCTTTTTCCTGATTTTATTAAAAACAGATTTTGACCACAACTTTGACTGCCTATAACTTTTTAAATATAACTCCAAATGAATTAGTTCTTTTTCCTACATCTCTCAAATATTGTCTAGTTTATTTTAAGATTTATTTGAAAATTTTCCAAACAAATTGTTTGTACTGTTTTTGAAATATGTGTTATTTGCATATTTTTGGAAATAGGATTTTTGGGAGAGAAGGAAGCTTTCAAAATTTTTGGAGAGCACCCCCACCTCTCCACACCATTAAAGGCAAGCATTCTGAACCACGGAATAATATTTTTGGTGTGTTAGTTGACACGTTTATAACACCACCTTATATCGGAGAACTTGTTATTTCATGTGATATGATCATTTGCATGAATGCATATTAGTGATCTCCTTGCTGTTGGAAATGAATTACTTGTGATGGTAATCATCCTCATGTGCCTTGCATGCATGCCGGAAAGGAATCCAGGAAAGCCTCTGCCTTGGGTAGGAGTGAGCTTGTCGCCGGTCCCCGTCGGGACGGTTATGTCCGGTATGGCATGGTAAGGTATATCGAGTGGTGATTTTGTTGGTTGAAATATATTTGTTATACATGTCATGCAGGGAATTTATAAACCTCCTGAGTCGACCGTAGATCGAGTCTTGTTCCAGTAACCCCCATACTTGCTATGTACTACCACTTGTCCCTGCCGCAGGTAGGGTATGGTTCAGTAAGTCGTCAACCCCTTTCAAGCACACACCGTACAGAGAGGCCATGGTGGAAGATATCAGTTGTAGTCGGTAGGCAGGCCACCTGGTCCGGGGGCATGGGTGTTTCCGGTTGGGACCGAGAGGGGAGGCCACCCCTTAGAGCGTGCGATATAAATTTGATCCCATGCTACGCGAGGTTGTAGCCTCCCCACTTAGAGTTTTGCTTAACAAGTGTCATGGGTGATTCCAGATACCGATGAGTTAAGCTGGTGTGTGCAAGTTAGGCGTGTTTTCAACAAAAAGGCCATAGACAGAATTAGTCCCGATGGACTAAAGGAATCCGTTACTCGTGGGTAAAGAGTACACCCTCTGCAGAGATTAAAAACTATTCGAATAGTCGTGTCCATGGTTAAGGATTACAGTCTAGGATGGGTCAAGTGTTGGTCTTAGTGTCGGTCTTCGGAGGAGATATTGTTAAACCAAACTTGGATACCGACTGGTTACTTGTGAGGACCATGATTATTATTTTGTGATGGACTAACCCGTTGCATTATTTATATTATCGAGTATCCCTGGGACAGTTCTACCTCCTGGATATTCATTGTGATTATTTATTTTATAAAGCCCTTTATGTGGTGTCGCTCAGACGCCCGACTGTGGCATTTCTTTTAAAGCCCTTTATGTGGTGTCGCTTAGACGCCCGACTGTGGCATTTCTTTTAAAGCCCTTTATGTGGTGTCGCTCAGATGCCCGACTGTGGCATTTCTTTTAAAGCCCTTTATGTGGTGTCGCTCAGATGCCCGACTGTGGAATTTCTTTTAAAGCCCTTTATGTGGTGTCGCTCAGACGCCCGACTGCGGCATTTTATTCCCACTCTATTACTGCTTATTCACGTTGCATGAAAATAACCTACTTGCATGCATAAAAGATGTTTTATTTATGACTGACGATGTGATCATGGAATTTTTCAGTGCATGATTATCAATTATATTATACCTGTGTTCTTAATGTTTGCGAGTACTTTCAAAGTACTCACTGGCTTGTCCCTGGCTATTGTCTTGGCCAGATTGCTTGCTTGGAGAGAAGCGTGGCGATGACAGCCCTGGAAACTAAGCAACGGTGATAGCAGCCTCGCGAAGGTAGGAGTTAACCTGGTCAGCTGTTCCTGTGGGAAATGGAGTCCCATAGACACTGATGTCTCACAAACCGCTTCCGCCATCGACCACTAGAAACCCAATTGTTGTACTCACAGGCCAGAATGGTCTTGTACCACATATTTTTTGTATTTTGCTTGGAATTTCTGTATCAAGTTGGAGCCTCATCAGCTAACAGTAATCATGGGACTGATGAGCACGACGGTCTTTTCCTGGAAATCTATACCCGGAAAACCCGGTCGTGACAGGTTTTTACTGGCCGACGGCCCGAGTAGACGCACAGGACCTCGTTCAACGTTGCGTCGGTTGCCAGCTTTTTGCAAACCAAAGCCATATGCCACCCACCGCTCTCCAAATAATCCCCATTACTTGGCCCTTCGTGGTCTGGGGGCTTGACATGGTCGGACCCCTTAAAGGGGGAAGCGACAAGAAAAAATACCTATTGGTCATGGTGGATAAATTCACCAAATGGATAGAAGCCAAACCAGTCAAAACGGCCGAGTGCGGACCAGTGATAGACTTCATATCCGGGATTGTACACCATTACGGCGTCCCCCACAGCATCATCACCGATAACGGCTCGAACTTTACAGCCGACGATGTAAAAACTTGGTGCAGCAAAATGGGCATTAAGCTCGATTATGCCTCTATCTATCACCCGCAAACTAACGGTCAGGTCGAGCGAGCATATGGTCTTATCATGAGCGGCATTAAACCCAGATTACTGTGATCCCTGAAGGAATCAGATACGCACTGGGTGGAGGATCTTGACTCCGTACTATGGGGGCTGCGGACCACGCCGAATCGCACTACCGGGTACACACCGTTCTTTATGGTGTACGGCGCAGAGGCGGTACTGCCCTGCGACATCATTCATGACTCACGTCGAGTGCGCATGTACGAAGAGAAAGAAGCCGAGCTTGATTGGCAGGATAGTTTGGACACCCTGGAGGAGGAGCGTGATGTGGAAAAAGCCCGCTCCGCATTCTATCAGCAACAGGCTCGGCGGTATCAAAGCAGAGAAGTATGGGCCAAAACTTATAACGTTGGCTAACTCGTTCTACGCCTATCGGAGAAGAAAAAGGACAAGCTCAAGCCCAAATGGGAAGGTCCCTTCATTATTGACAAAGTTCTGACAGGTGGAGCGTACCGTCTGCAGGATGCATCAGACAATCGACTCGAGCCAAACCCGTGGAACGCATCCAGACTCCGAAGATTCTACGCCTAGTGCTGGACTCCATGTTCATCTCCTTACCTCCGTCAATTTTTTATATATCTATTATTTGTCTTTTCTTTCTTTCTTTCTTCCCTTTTTCTTCACGGCCTTAAAAGGTTAAAATGTGTCTTGACTACACAATCTTGCATGCTAGGCGTGCTCATTATACTTGGGGGCTTCTTATACAGAAGCTTAATATAACTATGTTCTGGGCTCTATGCCCCCCACACATGTGTTACTTTTCCACATGTAACTTTTGTACGCCATTATATGCATCGATATGACTTATGTTTTGGCCAAGCTGGGTTGCCTGGCTCTTGTGTTTATGCCCTACATTCCCGTTAATTCGGCTAGGGCATAAGGGGAGCACCTTTGCGATTGTTACTGTCGGGTCAGCCGGATGTGTACCTCAGACTGGGTGAAGACAAAAGCTAGCATTCTTAAGGGAATATTCGGTCGGTGAACAAAAGATGACTTTTATATATTGTGATCCATGCCCCTAGATGTTTATATCCTACGTCTCTTCTCGCATTCCGGACATGCACATTAATGCATGCGTACCCAGGGAAAGGAACCCTTAACGGAACTATTCTGCCTGGAAGATGTTTCTTACTATCCATGTAATATAACATAGCTAGTTGGGTACTTGTCTGTTCAAGCACTTATGACCCCTACGCCTGGTTTCCACGTGTACCCCGGTTTTTTTACATAACTGAGCAGGTATTCGGATACACTCCGAATTTTCGGGTCCGGAGGTTGAAGCGAAAAGGTCCGCCATGACAAATAATTTACAATCCGGCTAGGGATAATACATGTCATTTGAAGTACATAGTCACTTAGACTGACTAATTTTTTCTTCTATACCATCCAACAGGCTATCTATCCTACGATCCTGTTGGGAATACTTTGCAGCTAATTTCACCTGGTCATACACCAAACTGACGGGGATCTCTTTCCCATCAGACCACACAGGTCCGACCTCGGCCATGTGGTTCGGGTCAGTCTTGGTATATTGCATCTTCACCATGGCCCAGGCTTCCCTTGCACCTTGTCGGCAGGCCAATATCTTCCATAATCGGAAGCGCCGCCGCGCTCCCTTGAGCATCTCTACAAGCTCCCCCATGCCTCCTGGCAGGGAGGCGGATGGACACAAGGCTTGGGCAATGCCCTGCATCACCTGCCAAACTTGTTCGTGTAGTTGTGAGAGCTCTCGCAGAAGATCATCCGCAGACCCGGGCATCTCCTCTGTGGGACGACCCGTCAGCATACCTACAGATACTCTGTTAACCGGTTTCTTCGTCGAACTCTATAAAAGTTCGTTCAAGCACTTACTAAAAATGCCGCGTCGAAGCCTTTTATTCTCCTTTACGGAGTCAGCTAGCTAGGCCCGAACGTCTTTCAGTTCAACGCCCAGCTGGCTATTGGCATCTTGGATATCATTTTCTCCTGCCTAACCCGCGTAAGCACGCGCTCGCCAGCCTCTAGTTATCGTGGAGCATGTTTCTCATCCCATCGCACAACCTCCGAATTCACTCCGGGGTCCTCTGCAGAATCTATTGTTAGATTTGAATACATATCGAATACTAACCGGTACATAACCTTCTTTTCGATAGAAACAAGTCTTACCAGATTGGGCCTTTGTGGACTCCTTCATTGTGGCAGCTGCGGCCCGTAGCTGGGCTTTGCACTCCTCCAGCTCTTGAGACAACTGGGTATTCTTCTCCGTAAGAGCCTACACAAATAATGATCCTTAAATTAGTTGCGTCGACTGTTTCAAGTCTTAGGGGCTACAAATATATATAATTATCAGATTTTCTTACCCGTATATCCTTTACATACTGGTCCATGGCTCTGGCAAGACCATTTTGAGCAGCTCGGATGTACGTGTCTCCTGAATTGAAGGCATCGAACGCCTCTTCAGAGAAACCACGGTCGCGGAGTACGGCACGGCGGCACCTGTGATTCATGGCACTCTCCACTTCGGAATTCATAGTGGATAGCCTATCCGCATCCTCTGTAGGAGGAACATCCGGTGTTGTCCCCACGTCAGCATCTGCCCCTAAGTCTGGCTCTAGAGTCCGGCTGGTGGAGGCATGGCCGGCAGGCTCTTCGGGCACGGTCCGGCGAGTGTTTTTTTGCTAGGAACCATGGATGTTATTATATTTTAAGGAGGACAAACCACGGAGTAGGGTTTTTTCATACCTCTGCAACGATGTCTCAGTCCTGACCGCCTTCCTTTTATGCCTATCCGGTTTCGGTGCCCCTCGCTGGTGAGTCACTGCGGGTTCAGTGTGGCATCCCGAGGGCCTTCCATGTAGGACACCATATGTGTGTGATGGGTGAAGTGCAAAAAGGGATCCTTCTCGGAAGTTGGGACTCCGGTTTTACTTACATGCGATGCAGGGAGCAGGCCCGGATAATCGTCTATGATAGCCACCAAGGTACCGTCGCAGGTCAACTGATAGAACATCCTGTCGATGAGTTCCACGAATATGTCCGGATCTTCTTCGAGTCTGGGGTCGAGGGCCCGGCCAGGGTCCTCTGGCTATGGAGATGGGCTATGGACCTCCCTCACAGCTTTTCGCAGTTCCTGCTATGAAATAGCAAGGTAAATACTTATAACGAAGAATGCGGGAAGATCTGGTGTGAAAGGTAGCAGCTCACCCAGTTTGGGGGGTTGCACATGGAGAATCCATCCTGTGGCTTAATACGGATGAACTCCTCTTCCTCTCCTTTGTATAAATTGGACAGTACTTTCACTAGAGCGGCGGCGGAGTCCGGACCTTTATGGCCGCAGCGGGTGGCATCGTCTTCTCCATTGAAGTGCCACATGGGTTTCCCCGGATACTGAAGTGGCTGCACCCCCCGCATTATACATATTGACATAACCTTGATTATTATTAGTCCTGATTTGGCCAGCATTTCTATCATGCCCATCAGGTAAAGGACCTCTCAGTTATCTTCCTCCTGGGGGCTCCGAGGATGACAGTTGTGGCGTTTCTTCAAAGGGGCATTATTGAACTCAGGAAGGCCCATCCGAATAGGGTCCGGAAGGGGGACGTCCTCCATATAAAACCACTCCTAAGGCCAGTCTTCGGATGTCTTCTTCGAGGTACCGGACAGGTATCCGGTCCCGGTGATGCACCATATTTTGGCTCCGCCCACTTGATATATTGACTCCTTCTGTGTACGGGGTACGAGGCAGAATAGCCTTTTCCATAGCTCGAAATGAGCTTCGCAGCCCAGAAACAGCTCGCAAAATGCGACGTAGCAGGCGATGTGTAATATGGAGGTGGGAGTAAAGTTATGCAGCTGGAGGCCGTAGAACTCTAGGAGCCCGCGGAGGAATGGATGGATTGGAAATCCAAGTCCCCTCAATAAGTAAGGGACAAGGCATACCTGCTCCCCCATGGACTGGTTGGGGAAGCTCTCCGCTTGCTCCCTGCCGTTATAAGTGGCTACTCCGGCTCGGACGGGGACCATATACGCAGGAGGGAGAAACCCCTGGGTCTCCAACTCTACTAATTGGCTGTGAGGGACGGAACACTTCTCCCAATTGCCTAGCTTAGCGCTACAGGAGCGAGAGGAGGAGCTGTGATGGATGGCCATGATAGGATGGGCTTTTCCGGGCGCGCTTCGATGGATACTCATTGTGGGAGGATGGTGTGATCTGATCTGAGGATCCCCGACTCTTTAAATAGGCAATTTACTCACAGGGTTAGGGTGGCAAATGTAAAAATGCCCCAACTTCTCACATTCGCTTGACACGTGGAAGATAGCCATTATTAAAGCACAGAAGCCTAGGAGTACAACATTTATGGGAAGCCGGACACTACTCGTACTCAGGATTTGGAGAAGAACCAGCCTTGCAATGCCGAAGACAATATGCACGCCGGACTCATCATCATTAAAGCCTGGTTCAGGGGCTACTGAGGGAGTCCTGGATTAGGGGGTCCTCGGATTGCTGGACTATATACTTTGGCCGGACTATTGGACTATGAAGATACAAGATTGAAGACTTCGTCTGTGTCCGAGTGGGACTCTCCTTTGCATGGAAGGCAAGCTTGGCAATTCAGATATGTAGATCTCTTCCCTTGTAACCGACTCTGTGTAACCCTAGCCCCCTCCGGTGTCTATATAAACCGGAGGGTTTAGTCCGTAGGACAACAACAATCATAATCATAGGCTAGCTTCTATGGTTTAGCCTCTATGATCTCGTGGTAGATCAACTCTTGCAATACTCATACCATCAAGATCAATCAAGCAGGAAGTAGGGTACTACCTCCATCGAGAGGGCCCGAACCTGGGTAAACATTGTGTCCCCCGTCTCATGTTACCATCTGCCTTAGACGCACAGTTCGGGACCCCATACCCGAGATCCGCCGGTTTTGACACCGACAGTGGGGGAGACCTCTCCCCCCGCGGTAGAGCGAGCTCCTCCGCGTCCTCTCCGATGACAACAGCGCTAGACAGTACCTGGTCAAGGGGTCACCGCACTCCGCCAGGGTTGCCACGAGGTCCAGGGGTACCTCTTTGAGGAAGCTGAGGCAGGGGACCCCGAAGAAGGGCGTGGTGGCGTCGCTTTCCCGAGGCGACGCCCCCACCATGTCGTCGGCCGCCATCATCACGTTGCCAACCTCCCTGCACTCGTCCGCCCCTAAAAGCGCGGTGGGGCTTGTGCCCAGGAACCTCGGCGGCACCGCGCTCCTGGGTAGGAAGAGGTCATACGTCGCCCAGGACGAGTAAGTGCTTCGCCTTGTCTTTGCTTCCTGCTCTTGATGTAGTACCCTGGCATTTTCCTCTTAGTCGCCAGGTTGACATCGGTGGTGAAGAGGAAGAAGGAGGAGGCCAAGGCCTCCAAGGCCAAGCGGCCTACCGTGGCCGCCGCGATTCCGGCACGGAGAGAAGAGGCCACCTTGCGTCCTCCTGCGACGAGGTTGGCCTCTGGAGGCTCGGGGGCCCAGCCTCCGGAGAAGACCACCTCCACGGCTAACCTGACTCCAGAGGCGCCCGTCCTCAGCACACCTGCTGGGGGTCCGAGGGCTCCAGAGCCCCCGGCCATCCTTGCAGGTGTTGCTTCGCCAGCCCTGGCGCCGGTGCCACCTCCTCCCTGAGCCGCCAGGTAGGCGGACCATGGTTCTTTTCCATGCCAGCGTTCTAGAGGAAGCCTTCTCCGCACTGAACCGGCTCCAGGCTGATCTTTGGGGCGCCAACTGGCACATGGCGACGGGGCATCTGGAGCTCGTCTCGGGGTGCCTCTAGGCCGACTCGTCCGTCAGGACAGCCTGGGGCCAGGCCGAGGCAGCCGTCGAGGAGGTCAGGAAGATGGCCGGCGTGGCTGCAGCGGCTCGTGATGCAATGCTGGCCAATGCAGTGGCCGCCGAGAAGCGCTGCCGCATGGTGCAGGCTGAGCTAAAGGACCTTCGCAATGAGCATCCCGCCCGCACACGTCAGCTCGAGGTGCGGGAGGAGGACCTT
This sequence comes from Triticum dicoccoides, assembly GCF_002162155.2. NCBI lineage: Eukaryota > Viridiplantae > Streptophyta > Magnoliopsida > Poales > Poaceae > Triticum > Triticum dicoccoides. Next base: position 304,961,331 of record NC_041386.1, read on the forward strand.
CGCAACGAGGAGACGCTGAACTGGAGCAGGCAGCCCACGAACAGGCTACAGAGCGGAGCCATCTGGAGAAGCTAAAGGAGGAGACGGAAATGGCCCAGGCGTCCCACACCAAGCTCGTGTCCGAGGAGAAGGCCCGGCTGGAGGCCAGGGAGAAATCCGTCGCCGCGGCTGAGAAGGCGACTGCCGCGGGGCATGACGTCTTCGTCTCCCTCGAGCTCAGGTCCTGCAAGGCAATGCAGGACCTTTACGGGGAAGGCTACGAGAAGCCGCCGGCGACTCCGGAGTCAGGCCCCACTGGGCTGCTCGCCAAGCTTGCCACAGCACTTGAGAGCATCGTCATCAGAGTGGGCCCCATGGTGGAGGGAGAGGCTCGCGCGCTTTTTACCTCTGCCGCGATGTGCATCTTCAGCCACCTCCATCTTTGGGGCCCCAGCTTCGACCTTGGTGTGCTACTCGAACAAGTCGATCCTGAGCTCCACGACGCGTCTGCCGAGGCCGTGAAGAAGCAGGTGGAGGCCCTGCTGCAGAAGTTCCTCTGCGTTGACCCTGCGGCTGCGACTGATGGCAAGGACGGCGACGTTGTCAATGATAAGGCTCCCCGGGCAGGCAATGGTGGTGTCTAAGGCTGAAGTAAGAGGCTCGAAGGTGGCGCTCCTCCCTATTTTAATCATGGAACATTTATCGTGCCTCGTGGAGGCGTAAGAACCCATGCTTTGAGCTTTTAAGGGACAATTTGTTTTGTAATAGTTTGCTAGGGTTCCGCGATTTCCTTTCTGTTTGCTTTAGTGTTCTGCATTGTCAGGGCCCGACGCCGCACATACCTCAGCTACTGTTGGGTCGTCCAGATCACCAGGATGAGACAAAGGGGTGAGGGGCTACATGACCAGTTAGGCTCCTGGGTTGCAATGCCCAAGAATCCCTGTTGACATACGAACAACCCTCAGGAAGGAGATGCGGGTGCAGGTTTCAGCGTTCTGCGTCAATAGGGCCCGACCCCATGCATACCTCATGTGGGGACCCCGACTCATAAGTCGTGATCACCGAATGCACGTGTACAGTGATCCTAGAGATCAATGCTCACTGAACACATAGAAGCTAAATAACAACAGTCTTACATCCATACATACTGTCTTACATAAATTATGACCATCATGGTCAAGTCTTGAGAATAACATCGTAGCGGAAATCTTCGTCGATAAGTTGGACCCATGCCATCTATCTTAACCCTGCAGGCATTCTAACTGGGAAGCGCCCTAGCTCGCGTGTTCGTCACCGAAGTATTCTTCATCATATCCTGTTCTTTCATGTCTGGCCAATAAATAGCCAGTGGCAAGCCAATGAGTACTTTGAATGTACTCGCAAGCAACCCAAGAGTGATAACAGAATAATTATGCAAGCCTCTACTGCTAATTTGTCATTTTTGCGGAACACTAGTTTTTCTCATGCAAGTATGATCATCATCTATCAAGTACATGAATGTGTCTGCAACAAGTATCAGGAGGTTACATACATCAACATCGAGAAAGAGTTATGAACAACTCATGCTCAAGCTCACCGTGACTTCCTCACGAATCACGTCAATAGATTTACCAAAGCGTGTTGTTTTCCAGAAACTTATGGACATGGTCTAAGCAGCACCACCCAACTGTCCTTGACCGTGGACACGGCTATTCCAATAGTTTGACACTCTGCAGAGGTTGCACACTTTACCCACAAGATCCGGGAAGCTTTCGTGTCATCCACGACCTGCGGTACCTTAAGTACCCAGGGTAAGCACCCGATCACTACCTTTCCCTAGTGGTGACCAACATAGAGTCCACTCGATTGGTAACAGCCCCCATGCCAAACATTTTCACAATTTAATTTGGTGGAGCCACGCTCCCATAGTCATCACATCTCACATGCACGGGGGTACCAACGGTGTGTCCGATGCCCTGTGAAAATAGTCATGGCCGCCTATCCAAGCACGACCCCGTCCCAAGAGTGACCACGTCACTCCCGTCACTAGTAATGCGGGTATCCATGCTAGTACGAACTAGGTAGTCAATAATGCCCCATCCCATAAGGGGTAGTGTGGTTGTACATGTTTGGTTGGGACGGTAGACAATCTTAAATCTAATCCATCTCTTTAAACAACAATTTCATCAAGCCTCGGTACACTACCTCTCCACCAAGTAGTGACCTAATTCATCATCATCTCCCAGGGGCATTAGTGGCACCCACTGGGCTATATGCAAGTATGTCATCCACACTTGTTTCTTTCCATGCATAACCCTGACACCTTTTTCATAGCCAACTACTAGAGTATATTTCTACAATCCATCAGCACAACTCTAAACAAGGATAGAGTCATGAACAATGCAAGTATCAACGGGTATGCAATAGAGGCAAGCCCAGCAAGGTTGCCATTCAAGAACCATCATGCACTCGATGAAACAGTGAAAATGTTCTCATGATATAAAAGGGTTCAACATGGTCAAAGGGCTGCTTGCCTGGTTCATCAGAGTCTTCAAATCTTCTGGTCCATCTCCGAGTATTTCGTCTACTTCGTCAACTAACATTGGAAACAATCATATTAATCAACACAAGAAGGCAGGAAATATAAGTGCTCTAAAAATGTGAGTTGGACTTTTCTAGGATACCCTTGGTCATATGAGGAATGACCAAAGTGGTTTCATTGGGGTTTGATCAATGGATATCTCTGAACATTTCAGTCTGATGGAATCGAGGGATTTGTGGATTTGCAAGAAGTGTATAGAAATATATTTTTGAAAAATGAGCAATGGCACCCATTTAACAAAGGATGATTTTAGAATCTCCTAGGAGTTGGTTCCACTTAATTTGGAGTTCAAATGACTTTCCTATGAATTTGCAAAGTTGACAAATATGAAGAAATGACTCATTATTTTGAGTGGCATAGAAAGTATTAAGAAAAATGTTCATAAACTAAGTTATGAACTTACAAGCATCTACGAATATGAATCATGGCATTTGGATCAAATTTGAGCCCTCTGTGATTTTCTAAAGTTTATGATAGAAATGGAAAAATGGTATTTTGATAATTATTTGTGAAAGAAATATTTCTAGAAAAATGTGCAACTATCACCATGAGATAGGGCATGAATTTAGAAACTACTAGAGATTTGAATCATCAAGTTTGGAGTTAATTTGAATTATTTATGGATTTTACAAATTGTACAGAAAAGAAAAAGGGAATGCTTTATACCCAAATGGGCTGGATCTGGGCGGCAGCCGCGTGCACTGGACGGCAACCGCATGCACTAGGCGAAACTTAGCGGGGCAGCGCACTGGGCCTGGCCCAGCTACACGGCCGCACAGGCGACAATGGTGACGTCGAAGGCGCCCGCCCAGAATATGCCTTGGCCTCGGGGAGACGGCTCCCGAAGAAGTCATGTCCACTTAACCTGTGGACCCGGCCCTCAGGGTCGCCGACACGCGGGGCCCATCTGTCGGGTTCATCCCCAACCTCCCGCTCGAATAGAGCAGGGGCAGGGGGCGGTGTCGACGGCGGCTTGCCGGTGCCAGAGGCCACCGTTTCCAGTGAGCTGACCACCGACGTGCTCAGGGGACCCGGCCGCGTACAACCATGGGTGGCACGGTCACCCAGGGGCACCGAGCTGAGTAGGGCGTCGACCGCGACGGACGAGGCTGACGATGACGGTGGAACTCGACGGCATGACCATGGGGAGGAGAGGGAGAAGCACGGGAGGGGCCCGTGGTGATACTGGAGATGCTCTGGTGTAGCCCAGAGGGTAGGAGGAGGTGGATGTGAATTTTGGCGGAGGCTGACGGCATGGCTCCGGCCATGGAGATGGTTGGAGGGCACGGGGAGGGGAGTGGGTTGGTCCAGGGGGTGCACGGGAGGGAAAGAGAGCCAAAGGAGTAGAGAGAGGGGGCTCGGGGGTGGCCTTAAGTAGCCGGCCCGTGGCTCACCATGGACGCGGTGCACGGGTGGCCGTGGCAACAGCTCGGGCGACAAGGGGGGAGAGAGAGGGGTTGTCTTTGGTGCTCGTGGAGGTGGAGTAGGGCGCCAGGAAGAGAGAGAGGGAGCGGGGTGAGCTCCGGATGGAGCCACGAGCTCGCACGCGCATGGGCGGGCTCGTGCGGCTCTAGGCACGCGCGGCACAGGCAAGAGAGAGAGGGAAAGGAGGTGGCCAGCACAGTGGCATGTTGCGAACGTCGAGGCACCTCGACTGGCACAAGGGGGAGGCTCGAGGTGGTTGAGGGACGCGACATCAATGGTAGAACGCCCTGTTACGCGCTCCAGAGTGCGTTTTTGGCCGGCATCCGTGGCTTTTCCGCACGCACCCATGCGTCCACTTGCGTCTAGGGACTGCAGGGGGAGTAAACAATGTGGAAATGGCATCGAATGCCCTGGGGATCCACTAGAGGAGAGAGGGGGTTGAGAGAGAGTGGGAATGATGATGTCCAGAGAGGGAAAATGGGGTTCTCATCCCCATATAATTGAGCTAAGGCCACAAAACTCTTTGTAGTGGTAGAGGGGTTCTAGGACATGATGTGGTAGAGATTGTGGCTCAAGGAGATTAGTGAAAGGGGCTGAAACTTGGAATTTTAAATTCTGTCAGAAGGTGCTTGATGGTGGTTTGAGCTAGAAAATGAATTACACTTGACATGAGACTTAACGGGATGGAATGGCATATAGAAATATGGTGTTCAACAAAATTTGAGCTCATTTAGGCAAAGTTGCCAATGCAACTTTTGTAAATCCTAGAAATCAACAGAAATGGGTTTTCCAAGATCTAGTCATGCAAACCCATTCCCCTTGATGCACCACTTGGTGTAGTGTCATCATTTGGGGTTATGAGCATGACCACAAGGTTTGGTGCCAATTGGAAAAAGTTGGCAATGTAAAGTTGTTCAAACTTGAATCTGGACAAAGAGGGTTTTGTGGCACCTTTGTGATCCAAAAAAATTTGGATTGAGCTGAAACTCTGCAAGGTCATCCTATTATGCATATGTGACTGTCGGATTTCGGGTTCCGGCAGACCCTTGAGGTTCGAACACTGGGGTGCGCGCGGAGATTTCGCCCCCTACCTACCTGCACCCCTCCGCCATGCTAGGATCTAAACTAAGGAAATAACAACACAAGAGACACAGGGTTTATACTGGTTCGGGCCACCATTGTGGTGTAATACCCTATTCCAGTGTGTGGTGTGGTGGATTGCCTGTTGGGCTGCTGATGATGAACAATACAATGGAGAGCAGCCGCGCGAGGGTCTGTTCTTGGCTGGGGGGATGAACTGCTCGGAGGAGTTCAGTCACCTTTTTCTCTCTCTCTCTGCTTTCCTCCAACTGACCGACCCTGATTTCGACCACAGCTTGTTTCTAGGTTGGATGATTCTCGATCCCCTCTACCCTGGGGGTGGCTAGTCCTATTTATAGAGGCCCTGGTCCTCTCCCCAAATATTGAGCGGGAAGGGAGCCAACAATGGCAGGCTAATTTGAAGGGGGACAGCAAGTATCAGCTATCCTGACAAAAGCAGTCTTCGCCTGTGCAAAGCTCTGGTGATGACGCCGTCTTGGGCTCCACGGTGACCTCTGTCTCGTAGTCCTCCTGGTCTTGGTCTCGTTGCACCGAAATGGCAACCTTTGCCTGATGCCTCGGTACTCCGCGGCTGCGCTTGCCCCCTTTGCACCAAAGAGGGAAGGAGGACGCTGTGCGGGCTGGGACCCGCCTGGCGCCCTGAGTCGTCATGGCTTGCGTCACAGGCACCTCGTGAGGTACCCCGCCTTGATCTCTCCGCCTCCTCGTGAGCCAGCCTGACGAGGCCGTGCCTGAGGAAGCTCCGCGTCATCCGCCCCGCGAGGCTTGGCCCCTCGCGAGGGTCTTGGGTTTGTGTTGGTGAAGACGGGCCGTGCTGGGCCCTCCTTTGAGCCACGCCGCAGGCCGCAGGCAGGCAAGTCTGGGGACCCCCGTTCCCAGAACTCCGACAGTCGCCCCCGGGCCCAAGGCGCGCCCGGGCTTGGCCGTGCAGGGAGGCGGAAGGCCAAGAGCGAAGCGCCGCGGGCCCTAACAGCCTGCGGCCTTGGGCATCGCGTGGCGGTTGATTGGACGTGGGCGGCACTGTTCCCCCACGCCCTCCTTATCTTGCGCCGTGCTAGGCAGACCCGTAGTCGTACACAGCCATTCCCCTTTTATCGCTCGAGCGCCCTCTGTCCTTCCTCCGCTCGAACTCCGGTTTCTGTTTTCAACTCAATCTCGAACCTCCCTCCCCCCTTCCCATTGCCATGGCTCCGACGAAGAAGGGGAGAGGGAAGAAACCCGTGTCTCCGCCTTGCCCGCCGCCGTCGGCGGCCCCCGCCGAGGGCTTGGGCAAGGTCAGCTTGGCTCTGGCCACCATCTTCAATGAATGTGGGAGGACGACAACCTGGCCCGCGTCCCACTTCTCCATCGACAGACAGCCACCGAGGTCCCGTATCTTGCCGACGCCCTGTGGGCAGGTCTGGTTCCCCCCTTTTCCGATTTCTTCAACGTCGTGCTTTCCCACTATCAGATCCACATGATGCATCTGGGTCCTGAATCCATCACCCTCCTTTCGGTCTTCGCCTTTGTTTGCGAAGCTATGGTGGGCATCCCTCCTTCGGTTGCCTTGCTGCGCCACTTCTTCTCGTTGCATCTTGTCGACCCTACCCAATGCTGGGCTTGCGTGAGCTTCGTTGCCGCGCCTGAGACGGCGGCCTCTGGGATTGACTTCAAGCTCCCCCTGCCCCCGGTTGGGTTCCGTGAGCGGTGGCTGTATGTGGACGCAGGGGTGCCCAGCCCCTACTATTGGAGCCGACCTCACCTGTTGTCCCCAATTCGGGCTGGGGCCAGGAGACGCTTGAGAGCCCCCGGCTCGTCTTCGTCTGGCGCCGCTTCGCGCTCTTGAGGTTGCTTGGCGGGACAGCGCCCAAGGTGGTGAAGGAGTTCCTGCTATGCCGCGTTGCTCCTCTTCAATGCCACTCTCGCCGGATGTGGGCCTTCCGTGGGCGTGAGGATCGTATGAGGCTCCAGGAAGAGGACCTGACTCTCGAGGTGCTGAGGACGGCGCTCTTGACCCTGGCTGGGGACCCCAACCCCGGCAGTGTCCGGCAGGGAGGGGCCTTGCTGTACCTCAGCCAGAGCAGGGGCGACTTTGTGAAGCAGATGCGTGTCTTTGATGAGTGGGGGCCGCGCCCCGCCGGCCTTCAAGGGCCTCGCAAGAACCCAGTGGTGGTGACTGCCCTTCCAGTCGGCCAGGGCGACTCATCCTCAAATGGCGGAGCATGGAGGCACGAGGCGCCAGAGGCCGAGGGGGCTCCCGGCGCGGTGAAAGCGCCGAGCGAGGCTCATGAGGAAGCAGCTCTTGGGGCCCGTGCCGCTGAGGCTGAGGGTGGCGAGCAGCTGCCCTCAGTGCCTGCGACCGTGGCCCCTGAGGCTCCAGCTGCGTCTCATGGGGAGGCGGTTGGCAGCGTACATCAGGCAGGCGCCTCTGCCGCAGATCGCCTTGACACTCTGTCTTCGTCGAAGGTTGATCCATGCGCCCAACTCTTGGGCCACTTCCGCGTGAACTTCGAGGCTCTCCGGAAGAGAAGGGAGGCCCTGATTACCCTTGTCGCCTGCTGAAGCGTAGGAAGTACTTCGCCACTAATGAGTAAGCCTTCTCCTTTCCCGGCTCCCGATCCTTCTGTTACTTGTACTGACCCTTGCTCCGCATGCCCCTTCCAGCCGAGCTTGCGGAGACGGCTGAGGAGCCTTCCCCCTTGGCTTCGCCCCCTCCATCGTCCTTGAGCGCTCCGAGTAGCGAAGCCCTTGTGGTGAGGGCGATCGAAGAGGCGAACCATCCCGAGGCGCACCGTGGCCCCGCGCACCTCGCGATCCTCCTTCACAGGCCTTCTCGTGGCATAGGCAGCCTACCATGGGCCCCTCGCCTGGTCGTGAACTGCGATTGGCTGAGGTTCTTCCTGCGCTCTTCTCCTGAGGACGGGCTGGCCCCAGGCCGGGCTTCTGACGCGGCATGCTCGGCCGTCGCGAGGGTGCCAGCCCCCAGCCCCCAGCCCGGAGGGGGAGTGCTGACTCGCGGCCCCCGACGCTTGCTTGGGGCGGATGATGGTGTGGAAGACGTGCTCGAGCGTGCTCGGGAGCGTCGCGCTTTCCGCCAAGGATTCCTTCGAAGGGCGGCTGACGCAGTGAGCCTGCTTGGCGAGGAGCTTGCTGATGAGGACGCGCGCCTTGAGGCCGAGGGCCTGCGCCTGGCTGCAGAGAGGCGCGAGCTGGAGGGCGCCATCGCCCTTGCACGCCGTCAACGTGATCTTGATGAAGCAGAGGCCAAGGCATCATTTGTGGCCTCTTGGGAGGCCCGGTCTCGGGCCGCTGAGGAGGCTCGGGAAGCTGACCGGCGGCGAACGGCTGCGGAGGAGCGGGCTCGGGAGCTTCTGGCCTGGTGCCACTCGCTGGAGGAGCAGGTGGAGCTGCGCGAGGCAGCCCTCGCGTCGATGAAGGTGGCCTCTGGTGACTCATCAGAGCTCCAGAAGCATGAGGAGGCGCTGACACTAGAAGCCGCCGAACGTACCCGCGAGTACGAGCGTCTGGAGACGAGGGAGCGCTTGGTGACGCAGGCGGAGGATGATGTTGCTGCACAGGAAGCCCGCGTCCTGGAGGAGGTCCGACGTCGAGTGGCGATGGCGCATTTGAACCTCGAGCACGAGTTCGAAGAGAGGCTGGGGTTGATCTGGGCCGAAGCTAAAGGCAGGACTGCCGCCTTGAGGGCCGAGCTGGAGGAGGCGGCGCGGTGGGCCGATGCTTCCCGGGCCGCCCTTGAGGTGGCGCGAGGTGAGTTAACCACCTCCCAGGCTGAGGTGCTCCTTCTTCGCCAGCGGGTGGAGGAGGCTGAGGCCGTCGCGCGTCAGAATGCGGATGAGATACATCAGCGACGGATCTTGGAGCATGAGCACGGCCCCATGCTCACCACTCTCTGGGAGAGAGCCAACGCGGCCTTGGGCAACATCTGCGAGGAGGCCGTCGGCGAGCCGCACGCAGTCAACTACGCGGGCAATCTCCAGTTCTTCACTGATGTGGTGACGCAGCTGGAGGCGCGGTCAACTAGGGCTGACAGGTTGGTGGAGGAAAGGAGCCGCGCCCTGCTCAGGCGCGCCTTTTCTCGCGTCTTCAGTCACCTCCAGAACATGGATCCCCATTTTGATTTTGATGCTGCCATCGCCCCAGTCCTCCAGGCTGTCCGAGGCGACATGGCGCACTGGGTGGAGGACAATGTGGACGCTCTTATCAGGGCCTTCGCCTCAAACAATGATGATGCGATCGTGGCGGCTACGAGGGCGGCGTGATGGGCTGCCCTGACGCCGCTGGCGGCGACGCGGACAGCGATGGCGAGTTCAGCGATGGCGGCAATGGCTCAGGTGGTGCTCCTGAGGACGCATTGGGGGATTCGTCCGACTGACTGTACATCGTTCCTTCTTCCTTACCCTGCATGAATAGAACTCAGGTTTTGGCCTGATGACTGTGAGAGCATTTTGGAGGGGGGGCCCCTCATGTAAAACTTGTGTTTATCGTATCAGTAGAAGCTACATCGCCCATGTGCCCATGCCAAGTGGCTGGCTTAAGCGACGCGCTGGTCGGCTAGTATACCTTTGTTCCGTGCTGGCCCTGAGGCAGCCCGCGGGGGGTTGTGGTGTCCTCAGTGTCCCCTGATTGAATTCGTAGGATCTGCAGTAAAACACCCTCTTGAGAGGACGCGGCGGCGGTAGTCTGGGCTGCGCGCAAGCTAGGCCTGACCCGGCTCGCGAGGGGAGGCGGCTGAGGCGAAGTGGTAACCAAAACGCGAGAAATTGCTCGAACGAGACTAAGCACCCCTTCCCCGAACACACGCAAATCTCAAATTCGAATCCAACTTGAATCCAGCGGGGGAAAGCGACAACCAAGGGGAAGAGCAACGAAAGCAAACAAAAGGCCGCGTCCGGCACCTAGTCTAGTCTTGGACGTCTTCTCACCAACGCGGTGCTAAGTGCTGCCACTGGGCGTGGGAGGGAGCCCCAGGGCCTGAGGCCGGCACCCCTGAGACTCCGGGGCGTGTACAACCCCACTCATTATTACGTGAGAGTGTCACGGGGCGGCGAGCTTCACAGGCACTGGGCCTTCTTCACAGGTACTGTCCTTGCTTCATATCGCCAGATGAGGGCCCCGCCCTGCGCCACACTCTAGTGCCATCAACGATGACCGGAAACCAGGATGCCGCCGATGGGGTAGGGCAGTCGCCAGCGGTTCCCCCGACGACCACGGGTCCCTCGCCGGGGGCAGGCCCTGGGGCACCTCCCCAGCGGAGGGCCTACCTCCTGAGAACACCTTGCTCCGAACGCCGCGGTGGTGATGTCGAATCCCTGCCCCTCTCCTGCAGCCCCCTGCGCCCTCCTCCCGAGGGGTAGGAGGCTGTGGGAGCGGGGCAGCTGCCCGCTGTGGCAACCTGCACCTCCTGCGATCCATGGTTAGCATATGCCTGCGGAAGAATTAGTGGTACCCGATAATCGTTGCTTCCAGCATGCCCAGTGGGATCGTCCCGAGACTCCTGGAAGGGCTCAGCTTCTGGTGCCTCGTCCCCCCGGCTTGGGCTGAGGAGCGAGCCTGGTTCGCCCTCCTGTGAGTGTCCTTGGTCCATCATGAGGGGCACGTATTCCTCTAGCGCCCCCACCCCGAAGGCCACGCCGTAGTGCTCTGCGCGCCGCGTGGTCCTGCCTGATGCGCCTACCGTGGGGTGGCAGCGCGGCTGTCCACTGGGGCTGCGGGTCGCGTCGAGCCCTTCGTCTTTGCGGACCAGGAGCGGGGGCTGCGCCGCCGCCGGTCCGGTGATGACAGCCTTGCTGGTGCTGGAGTAGCCTTGGAGCCCGCGGGCGCGCGCGGGGCCCCCGCGCGGGCCGCCCTGGGTTGGAGATGGGAGCTGGGTGCAGAAGGGGTGAGCCCCCGAGGCGGCGAAGCCCAGGAGCTCTGCCACCCGCTCCAGCAGCATGTCGCGGCCGCCCTCCAGCAGTCTGCACTGCAGCAGATCTCGGGCCACCGTGAGCGCGGCCCTCGAGTTCGCTTGCTCGCGGCGGGTGCACGGTGTCGTGGTCGCGGCGTGATTGGAGGCCCTTGCTGCCGACCGCGCCTGCCACGGTGTGAGAGCTGTCGAAGCCTGTCCGCGTCGCTCGCGGCCTGCAGCGCCCTGCGGACCGCGAGCTGCCTGGGGCATAGGGTCGCCTGAGGCGAGCGGCTCTACGCGGGCGGGCCATGCCGCCCATGGGTCTGGGTTGCCCTGCTGGTCGCCGGGCATGGTGATGACGACGCGATGGGGCACGGAGCTGTGGAAGACGAATCCCGGCGCACCCCTACCTGGCGCGCCAAATGTCGGATTTCGGGTTCCGGCAGACCCTTGAGGTTCAAACACTAGGGTGCGCGCGGAGATTTCGCCCCCTACCTACCTGCACCCCTCCGCCATGCCAGGATCTAAACTAAGGAAAGAACAACACAAGAGACACAGGGTTTATACTGGTTCGGGCCACCGTTGTGGTGTAATACCCTACTCCAGTGTGTGGTGTGATGGATTGCCTCTTGGGCTGATGATGATGAACAATACAAGGGAGAACAGCCTCGCGAGGGTCTGTTCTTGGCTGGGGGGATGAACTGCTCGGAGGAGTTCGGTCACCTTTTTCTCTCTCTCTCTCTGCTTTCCTCCAATTGACTGACCCTGATTTCGACCCCAGCTTGTTTCTGGGTTGGCTGATTCTCGATCCCCTCTACCCAGGGGGTGGCTAGTCCTATTTATAGAGGCCCTGGTCCTCTCCCCAAATATTGAGCGGGAAGGGAACCAACAATGGCGGGCTAATTTGAAGGGGGACATCAAGTATCAGCTATCCCGACAAAAGCAGTCTTCGCCTGTGCAAAGCTCCGGTGATGACGCCGTGTTGGGCTCCACGGTGACCTCCATCTTGTAGTCCTCCTGGTCTTGGTCTCGTTGCACCGAAATGGCAACCTTTGCCTGATGTCTCGGTACTCCGCGGCTGCGCTTGCCCCCTTTGCACCAAAGAGGGAAGGAGGACGCTGCGCGGGCTGGGACCCGCCTGGCGCCCTAAGTCGTCATGGCTTGCTTCACGAGCACCTCGTGAGGTACCCCGCCTTGATCTCTCTGCCTCCTCGTGAGCCAGCCTGACGAGGCCGTGCCTGAGGAAGCTCCGCGTCGTCCGCCCCGCGAGGCTTGGCCCCTCGCGAGGGTCTTGGGTTTGTGTTGGTGAAGACGGGCCGTGCTAGGCCCTCCTTTGAGCCACGCCGCAGGCCGCAGGCAGGCAAGTCTGGGGACCCCCGTTCCTAGAACGCCGACAGTGACTTGTTATAATTTTGATGGATTTATTTGAAAATATTTCTTATAGAAATATTTCAAATACTTGAAATGGACAGAAATGGTTTTGGAGGGTTTTTCCCAATATTTTGAACATGACCATGTGTTGAAACTCTTATATATGGAAAATATATGTCCACTGAGTTTCCCTGATTTTTCTCAAATATTATTGAAGCTTTAAAATAATTTTAACCTATTAAAGACCATTTCTGGCCTGAAGAAAAAGCTTTTAAATAAAATAGGAAAATAACTTTTTAAATTATATTTTTGTGGTTTCTGGTTGTCCTATGTCTAATAGGAGTCAGATATAATTTTTGAAATTTTTTTCACACCCTTAATTAAGTACTTGTAGTTCAAGTCTCAATTCAGGGGTTTTTGGAAAACCTAATTTAGAAAATACTTTTTGGCCAAAATATTTTTGCAAGAAATTATTTTTATGTCCTGGACACATGGCATGATCATTCGGCAAGGTTTTGGATAAAGGAGAAGAAGTATAAGAGTTGGAGGACTTATTTGATTTTTAGAGCACTTGCAACCAACACACAGAAATCAAATCAAGCAAACCAAAACACTCAAAAGTTTTTGTCAAACCACATTTTATCATGATTTATTAGCTTAAGTGTTGTGGCATGAAAGTCAGGGTGTGACACCTCAGCCGCCGTTGGGTCGTCCGGATCACCAGGACAAGACCAAGGGGTGAGGGGCTACGTGACCAGTTAGGATCCTGGGTCACGATGCCCAGGATTCCCCATTAACGTATGAACAACCCTCCATACCTTTCCTCACCGAGCTCTTGCTCGAGAGGGGCGTGCGAAGACCAGGTCCGAGGGACCTAGCGAGGTGGCGTACGCCAGGCGTGACCTGAGTCTAGCCCGAGTGCCCAGCCCCCTCGCGCGACTGTCCCGAGCGAGAAGTGGCAAAGTGAGGCTAAGCAGCGAGCCTAGTGGCTCTCCTTTACTGCAGCCATCAGGCTACCCTCAGTTGTTTATTCACCAGTGCGGAGCATGGTGCTTCCACTCTTGCACAGGCATAGCCGCTCCTCGACCGTGTCATCCACCAGTGCGGAGCATGGGGCTTCCACTGGTATGTGGGTGGGACTTCCCACTAAGGGGAGGCTCCGGGGCGTGTACATCCCCGTCCTAACACGTGGCTTCCACGACAGGACTGGAGGAGGTGTGTATGGGTGCTCGTGAGCCAGCGTGGTTCTCACGAGGCCCTACCTCAAGGCGGGTTGCTCCTGAATTTGATTAAGAACACTTGTGATAGTCCTGCTAGATGGTTAGGCAGCCTGCGTCGAGTGAATCTCATGAGGTTATCGCATGAGAAGGCCAAACACCAACGACCCCAGGAGGTGACGTGGATGGGGATGATCCGCTAGACAAAGCTCAGTCGTTGGGTTTGTCGATGCTGCAGGAATGGACCCGAGCACAGACGCCGTGCCCAGTCTTCTCATGTGAAAGTCCTCAAGAAAGACAACCGGCGCACGGCTCCCGCGACGGCGAGGCACCGGGTCACGCGCCCTAACTTATCCACCCCCGATTAGCTCATGCGAGAACAAGGCATCACGGACCATGGGAGGTGACGCACACAGGAGCTAGCCCGCGAGCCAGAGCTTAGCCACTTGGGTTTAGCGACGCTACAAGGACGGACTCGAGCATAGACGCCATCCAGTCCTTAATCATGAGGCGGTCGTGGGTGGGTTTGCAAGGGTGTACGACGTTCATGGCGACGAAGCACCGGACAGATAGGTGATAATCATAAAGCAACTCGTGGAAGAGGGTAAAGTTAGTTCTGATTGATGCAAAGAACGATACACGCCCCCCACAGCTTGGGGATAGTGCAGCCCGAGGGGCGCCCAGAACTGAACAAACCAAAAAGTGTCACCTAGCATCATTTCTGAAGAGGTGTTGAAGTAGCCGAACACGCGTGTTGCAGAAGTTGCTCCTCTCGAGCCGCCCAGGTCCTGAGCCTCGCGAGGCTCTGGTGGCCCTACGAGCTCACGAGGATCCATCGCCATCGCCAATAGGATCGCCTGGTGCCTGGCCTCATGAGCTGCCAGGACACCCCGCATGTGGCGCTGGTGCATGGCAGCCCTGCTCAGCAAACTAAAAGGCATGCGAACATAGCTGTGAGGGGGCCCCCACATCGGCCGACATGGGATGGCCAAAAAATATCCTGAGACACGGCTCTGTTGAGCCCCGGGATGTTGACGCAGGCGTGCAGCTCGCTGCCCTCGTCAAGGGAGGGAGCCATGCCAGGTGGTGCTGGGCGGCGCTTGCCTCGCATGATTCTTGCCTCCTGAAGCTCCTCGATTGCCTTGGTGATGAACTCCTAAGCGCCTAGCACCTCACGCCCTACGCCCTCCTCCTGGAAGCGCGCATTGAAGCACGCCTCCACATGGTGCCCGAACGCCTCCCTCGTGATGCTGGCCAGGTTAGAGGCCCTCCAGGGGAGAGCCCCCGAGCCCAGCCTAAGGAGGGTGCTGGGCGTGCCTTTCAGTGGGAGAGAAGAAGGCGCCCCGTCAGTGGGCGTGGGTCCTAAGGCGCAGCCGTCGGACGACCCACACTCCTGAGGTACTAGGCGGAGCGGCTTCTTCTTCTTCTTGGGGACGGCCTTAGGAGGGTAGATGATGCCCTCGTCATCAGGGTTCTCGAACGTCGCAACCTGGTAGGCGCGCTCGACGGAGCACACCGCGTCCTTCTCATTGCAGACGACCGTGACGATACCGCAGGTCCCTGGCATCTTGACGACATTTTAGCCATGATGAGTCGCTACCATGAACTTGGCCAGGGTCGGATACCCAAGGATGGCGTTGTACGGGAGGCGGATGTGGGCGACGTCGAAGTCGATGATCTCAGTGCGGTAGTTGTTGCGCTTGCTGAAGGTGACAGGGAGGCAGATCTGCCCTATTGGTGTGGTGGAGCCGTCGGTCACTCCTAAGAAAGGCTTGGTGGGCAGAACTTGATCGTACGGCACTTGGAGCCGTTCGAATGTCTCGACGGGGAGAACATTGTGCCCTGCGCCGCAATCGATGAGTGTCTAGGTGACGAGGACATTACTGATGGTAGGCGAGTAGAGCATCGGGAGGGCGTCGGCAGTGGCTGCGCACTTGACCTGGTCAGCAAAGTTGAAGGTGATGTGGTACTTGGACCACATGAGCGGACACGTTGCCTTGAGCTTGGGTAGGGTCGCATTCACCTCGCAAGCAAACTGCTTGAAGATGCGATGGGAAGCAGGGGCCTGAGCGCCGCCTAGGATGCAAGCGATGACATGGGGCTCTTGGAAGCCCCCAGCCCTGTCGTATTGGTGGTGGTCATCATTCCTTCTCGGTGGTGGCGGCAGTGGAGGAAGGCCAGCGTTACCCTAAGGACGATCATCGCGAGGCTGATCCCTCTAGGCGCCCCCGCGAGGCTGTCCCTGCCAGCGGTCCTCATGAGGCTGATCGCGCCAGTCCTGGCGGGGGTCGCGGTTGTCCCAGCGTCCTCCGCCTCGGCCTCCTACATGGCTGTAGCCTCGGTCGTTGAGCTCGGGGCGGCGACGAAGGCGCCCGTCGCTCTTGGAATTCACTGGTATTGTGGTTGTGCACGTTGTGGAAGACGCAGAACGGGCGGCTACCCTTGGATGACTCCGGGTGGTCGCAGCCACGCTTCAACTCAGGTTCGGCCGCGAGCACAATTGAACCCTTGCACTTCATGTCCTTGGCCCTGGCCTTCGTGTCTTCTGGGTCTGCTTCCGGAAGCTCCAGGAGAGAGAAGCGACCTTCCTCGTCCCTCGCGCACCTGGTTGCCATGTTGAACATCTCCAGAGTCGAGCACAGGTCCTCCTGTATGGCGAGTTGTTCCTTCATCTTGACATCGCGGACGTCATCGGTGAACACCAAGATGATGTCTTCATCCGACACCTTGGGGATCTTGAGGTGAACGTTGGTGAAGTGCTGGATGTATTTCTGCAATGCCTTCCCTGGCTACTGCTTGATGCGCCGCTGGTCACCCGCAAGAGGTGCACGGTCGTGAGTACCCTGGAAGTTGGCGATGAAGCGCTCTCGCATCTCATCACAAGAGGAGATCGATCCCGCGGGGAGGTTCAAGAGCCACGAGCTCGGGCCATCCTTGAGGGGCATGGGGAACTAGTTCGCCATGACCTTCTCATCGCTGTTGGCCGCCTTGATGCTCAACTTGTAGAGCTACAGGAACTCAGCAGGGTCGGGGGTGCCGTCATAGCATGGAGGTAGGTCTGGCTTGAACTTCCCTAGCCAGACGATGCGCCGCAGCTCCAGGGTGAATGCACGGCAGCCTGCCGCACTCACTAGGCCTTGCCGTGGTGGTGGGGCCTGATTTTGGTGCTCACGCACGACCGCCTCGGGCGGCACGTGGTCCTGACGTGGCGGTGCTAGGAGCGGACGCGCCTCTCCTTGTGGCCGCCGCACCACCTCGTAGCTATCCTCAACGTGCGCCGACGCCCTGCGCGGCGCATCATACCGTGGGGCTTCACGCATCGGCTCGGGGATGACGTCTTGCCTGGGAGGTGGAGGAGGCGCACCGTGGGCCACGTCGCCCACGAGGGGCGGTGGGGAAGGCAGCTGGCGGGATGGCGCAGGGGCCTCTCCCGCAGCGCTGACGAGCTCGGTGATGCGGTCCAGCCAGTCCTCGTAGAGGTCATCTGCCGGGCGATAGCGCAGGAGCTCGCGTGCCATGAGCAATGTAGCCCGCACGTTCGCCAGCCCTCAGTTGGCGTGGGATGACGAAGCGGCCCCCGGAGTCAGCGACAGAGTGGCGGTGCACCCATCACGCCGCAGAGAAGGCTGCAGCAATGAAGCCTACAACTCATGGGCCGCATGGCCGGTGGCGGCGTTGGCCGCAGGCGATTGGACCGACGGGGAGTGCCATCGCCTGCAGGCGCCATCTGGGCGACACGGGCGGCGAGGGCAGCCCGGCGCTCAGCATGAATTTGACGAGTATTAGCCATGCGAACGGCGATCCGGTGGCGAATCGACCGGGGGAAGAGAATGGAACAAGGAAATTTACCTAGGTTCGGGCCACCATGCAGTGTAATACCCTACTCCTGCTTTTTGGTGGATTGGCCTCGAGGTGGGCTAAGGATGAACTAGTACAGTGGGAGAACAACCTCAGGAGGTGTGTTCTTGTGCTGTTCAGGGAGAGGATGGTCTGAATGATGCGTCCCCGTCTAAGGTGGTGGCTAGGCTATATTTATAGTGGCCTTGGTCCTCTTCCCCCAAAATGAAGGCGAGAAGGGATCCCACAATTTCCAAATTCGAAGGGAGACAACTAGTACATCTTATCCTGACGAAAGGTGGTCTTTTCTTGGAAAAGTACCGGTCGTGACGCCGTGGTGGGCTCGGCGGTGACATCCGTCCTACCATCCTGGCGGTCTTGGTCTTGTTGCATGGAAATGGAAACCTTTGTCTGATTCCTCGGGACTCTGTGCATGTGCTTGCCTCTTTAGCACCAAAGAGGAAACCTGCTGCACTGCTGCATGGCGCCTGCTAGTGGCCGCCTAGCCTTGGTCGTCATGGCTTGCATCATCCGAACCTCGCGAGGTGAGGGCTTGCATAGAAATCTCCGCTCCTTAGGAGCCATCCTAAGGAGGCCATCCATCTAGAGGCCTTGGCATCGTCTGCCTCACGAGGCTTGGCCCCTCGCGAGGGTCTTGTGTTGTTGATGTTGAAGGTGGGCCATACCAGGCCGTCGATGGAGCCACGCCGTGGGCGGCAGGCAGGCAAGTTTGGGTACCCCGATTCCCAGAATGCCGACAGAGGGGACACTGGATGTGGCTACCGCCTCTTCTACTTCCCATTGTGCCACCAGTGCCGCACTAACCACTTGATTAGTTGCCGCCAAATATAGCAGCAACAACTCTTGTGGTTTGGGAGCGACTAAAGTGGGAACAGATGAAAGGTAGGTCTTCAAATCTTGCAATGCAGCGTCTTCCTCTGGAGTCCACTCCACGGGCAACACACCCAGTCAATCCCCTCACGTCCTTAACCATCTTGGGTGCTTGAATTTTCTCAATAGCCTTGATCTTGTCGGGGTTGGCCTCTATCCAACGACGGGACACAAAGAAGCCAAGTAGCTTGCCGGAAGGAAAGCCAAACACACACTTCTCCAGGTTTAGCTTCAAGTTGATCTTGCGCAGATTAGCAAATGTCTCTTCTAGATCCCGAATGAGGGTTGATTTGTCCTTGGTCTTGACTACAATGTCATCAATGTAAGCTTCAACATTTCTATGCAACTGTGACTCAAAACCAATGTGGACTGCCCTTGCAAAGGTGGATCCAGCGCTCTTCAACCCAGAAGGCATCCGTACGAAGCAGTACGTGCCACATGAGGATATGAATGCGGTCTTATATTCATCTTCCTTGGACAGAAAAGAGAGCAAGTCACACATGGAAGTGGAATCCACAATCTAGTCGATTCGCTGCAAGGGAAATGGGGTCCTTTGGGCATGTCGTTCAGATCCATGAAACCTATGCAAAGCCTCCATTTCCCATTAGCCTTTCGCACCACCACTAGATTTGCTCACCACTTTGGATGCACTACTCCTCTGACCAGACCAGCTGCCTCAAGTTTCTTAATCTCCTCGGCAATGAACTGCTACCGCTCCAAGGCTTGCTTCCGAACCTTCTGCTTGACGGGTTGGGCATGTGGGCAGATAGAAAGGTTGTGCTCGATTACCTCCCTGGGAACACTGGGGATGTTAGACGGTTGCCAGGCAAACACATCGACATTCACCCGCCAGAAGGCAACGAGCGCCCTTTCCTATTTATCATCGAGTGTGGCACTGATAGTGAAGGTACCATCCGTGCCAGCCAGCCCTGCCGGGACCTTTTTCACAGCGGGTGTAGCGGCCTTGGATCTCTTGCTGTTGGAACTCTGCAGCAAGTCATCAACGAGCGCAACATTATGCGGAGAGGTACTTTCCCGAATTCCTTGTAGGCATCCTTACCATCCATCTTCTTTTTCTTGCTTTCCTTGGCGGGAATATTAGCTTCCGTGGCCTCTACTGTGATTGCGACCCAGTACATCTTGTCTACGCAAATGATTGCATCCTTCTCGTCTGATGGAATGGAAATGACGCCTACTGGTCCTGGCATCTTCAAGGTGTTGTAGGCATAGTGGGATGCCGCCATGAATTTAGCCAGAGTTGTGTGACCAAGGATTCCATTGTATGGCAGGGGAAGGTGGACCACATCAAATACAATCTGCTCAGTCCAGTAATTCAACTCTCCCCCGAATATCACCAGCAACGTGATCTTTCCCTTGGGACGACTCCTGCCGGGGTTAACTCCTTGAAACGTGCATGTAACCTCAAGCTCTTCCTCTACTATCTGAAGTTTGTTGCTGACCTTTGGAGAAAAATGTTCTTGGAATGGGCCAAAAACTTTCGCATGGCCTTGGTATACCACGGGTAGGCCTCCTGTCCAATTTCGTTCCATTTGGAGGTCGTTTGATGCCCCAATGTTTAACCGAGTTACCGCTGAAACCCATCTCTCTTTGCATCCCAGCAGCCCTTCATAATAGACCACTAGCCCATCTAAACCACCTTCGTGCTTTCCGTCGTTGGATCACGATCGTGTGGGAAAAAACCACACCTTATTTGGACTCTCCTAGCTCCCTCTACCTATAAATAGACCCTCTCCCTCGAAAATCCGGGTCAAACCTTAGCCACTCCGCTCCTCGCGCAGCCGGACACGTCCGCCGACGGCCGGACGCATCCAGCCGCCGCGCCCTAGCGAATCGCGACCCGCCACGTTGCCCGTGCCGCCCACCTCTGCCTCCAGCCCGCGCGACCCAGCCGCGCCCCCCCCCCCGGCCCGGGCCTTGCCCGCCGCCGCCAGCTACCGAGGGCCAGGCCGGATCCCGCCTTGATCTGGCCAGAGCGCCCGTCCCTGACCACCCCGGCCATCACCCCACCTCGCCGGACCTTCCCCCGGCCGTCTCCCTCGTCTCCAGCAAACTCATCCACCACCTCGGTTCGTGCGCCACCGGTCAACCCTAGATCTGAGGTTGATTTTTCTCTAAGTCCCCGAATTTCTATCTCATGTGTGCTACTTTGCCATGTCATATCTCCATGCTTGTAGCTGCGATTTGCCCGTATGAGATACCGAAATATTCATCTCGTGATGCTCTACATGCTAGTGTCATTTGCATGCATGTTACTATCCATATTGATGCTCTAATCTTCATTGCAAAAGTGCTAAATGATGTTAACTGCTGGAAATTATCATAACTTGCTAATTTGTCTTTTCCGTGGCATTTTGTGTGTATTTCCTTTGAGCATCATGTCTACATGTTTTAGAAGAATCTTCATGCCATTTTTACTGTGGTGCAAACCTTGTAATTTTATGTGTCCTGTGGTGACTTGCACAAGCATGCCAAGTAGGTCACTTGATGTTGCTATTTTCAGCCACTTAGTATTTCTGCCAAGTCATTTCCTGTTACAATAGGTTGCTATGTTTACTTGTTGTCACAAATAGATCCATGCATATTTTGTCGAAGTTCACTAAGGGTGTTTTAAAG
This sequence comes from Triticum dicoccoides, assembly GCF_002162155.2. NCBI lineage: Eukaryota > Viridiplantae > Streptophyta > Magnoliopsida > Poales > Poaceae > Triticum > Triticum dicoccoides. The sequence continues at coordinate 304,982,251 of NC_041386.1, forward strand.
ATATGGTTATGCTCTATCAATTCATGTCTTTGGTTGTAATTATGGGTACTGTAGCTTGTCATTACCATGCTCTCCTTTTGCTAAATATTATTGTCGTCAGTCTGTTAACAGGAAGTGCATTTTTTCCATGTGTTTTGCTAGTGATCCATCTACCCTATGACCATGCTATTGCCACGTTTCGCTTCATAAATGTGTCTTCTTACTATTAGTTGCTTTGTTATGCCATGAAATGCTTTGTGGTGAGTGGCACAAGCTTACAAAGTTGCTATCATGAATCTGTTTCTGCCATGCCATGTTTTTCTTCTAAGTCTAAATCTGTTCATATCACTTGCCATGTTTGCATTGATGCTACCATCTTTTCTGTGCATCTTTGGCTCAAGTTCAGTAAGGGAGTTTTGTTCATTGACTTTAGTACTAACACTCCATGCCCTTGTTTTCCATGATATGTTCCTGTAGCATGTAGTTTACTAGCTCTAAACTTCGCTACCTGATGTTGTTCCTGTCAAGATCTGTAAAAAACTGCTAAGTCTATAACTGACCGTCATTTTCCTTTTTGCCATGCTGTTTTAGACTTGTTCTAGGGAGCTCAGTGTTCATGTTTTGCAGAGCTTCATCTATACTTCAACACCATGTGTTTTGTTTTTATGTTGGAGTGCTGTAGCATATTTTCATGATGCATCTTAAGTGTTATGATGTTGTTAAGTGCAGTTTTGCTTTGTCCTTTTTTTGCTCGTCATTTGCAAACCATGCACCTGTTTTGAGTGATCTTTATATCGATTTCTACAGAAATCTCCTAACCTTTCCAGTGGCATGCTTGGTTTGCCAAGTTGATTCCATGATCATCTTTTTCCTTCTGGAGTACCCATATGCGTTGCACATCATATCTTGCATCATATGCCATGTCTTGCATCATGTTGCTTGTGCATTGCACCATGATTGATTGTTATTCCGTTGCTTGTGTTCTTGCTTTGGGTAGAGTCGGGAGACGAGTTCGTGAACGAGGATCCTGTCGAGTATGTTTATGAGGAGCAAGCTTTCGACAACCCTGAGAGCATTGCAGGCAAGATGATCATTACCCCCGATATCACTTCTATCTTTGCTTGCTAGTTGTTCGTTCTATCTCTATGTCGCGCTACCTACCACTTGTTTATCATGCCTCCCATATTGCCATGTTAAGCCTTAACCCACCTTCCTAGCAAACTATTGTTTGGCTATGTTACCGCTTTTGCTCAGCCCCTCTTATAGCGTTGCTAGCTGTAGGTGCCTTGCAGGTTGTTCCATGTTGGGACATGGATATGTTGGGATATCACAATATCTTTTATTTTAATTAATGCATCTATATACTTGGTAAAGGGTGGAAGGCTAGGCCTTTTGCTTGGTGTTTTGTTCCACTCTTGCCGCCTTACTTTCTGTCATACCGGTGTTATGTCCCTAACACGGTGAGGGTTTATGGGCCCCTCTTGATAGTTCGCTTTGAATAAAACTCCTCTAGCAAGGCCCAACATTGGTTTTAACATTTGCCTAATAACAACTAAAACTTCAATAGGAACTTTCCGGACCCCATGGACTTAATCAACAACCCGGTCGAGTGCTCCTCATGAGTGTTGGCCCAAACCGGGCAGACTACGGGGCCGCCTTGGGGAAACTCGATGTATTTGGTATATACCTGTAGCCTGACCCATCCGGTGTACCCTGAGAACGAGACCGCACAACTCCTATCAGGCTAGGTTGGTGCATCGGGAGGTCTTGCTGGACTAGTTTTACAATTGTCGAAATATCTTGTGCACCGGGATTCCAAGTTTGATCGGAGGGTCCCACGGTGGAGGATTGTCTCCGCGGATCGTGAGCTTGTCATGGGCTAAGTTAGGACACCCCTGTAGGGTTTAAACTTTTGAGAGTCATGCCCGTGGTTATGTGGCAGATGGGAATTGGTTAACATCTGGTTGTAGAGAACTTGACACTTTACTTAATTAAAATACACCAACCGCGTGTGTAACTGTGATGGTCTCTTTTCGACGAGGTTCAGGAAGAGAACACGGTGGAGTTATGTTTGAATGTAAGTAGTTTAGGATCACTTCTAGTTAATGACCATTGCGTAGTTTCTCATCTTACTCTTGTACTCGTATGTTAGCCACCATATTTGCTTAGTGCTTGCTCAAACTCCACCATAACCACATCCTATCTATAAGCTTAAATAGTCTTGATCTTGCGGGTTTTGAGATTGCTGAGTCCTCGTGACTCATAGATACTACCAAAATAGTTGCAGGTGCCGATGATACCAGTGCAGGTGATGCCACCAAGCTCAAGTGGGAGTTTGACAAGGACCTTGGCCTTTACTATGTGTCCTTTCCGGATGATCAGTAGTGCTGCCCAGTAGGGATGTGATCTGGATTTAGCATTTGGGGTTGTCTTATTTTCATTTGGATTCGTCCGTAGTCAGACCTTGTGTGTACTCTGTTTAATGTATGAATAGTTTGATCATTTGTAATGTGGCGATTTTAAGCCAACTTGCGATAATACCAAAATGCGGTTATGCCTCTAAGTCGTGCCTCGACACGTGGGAGATATAGTCGCATCTTGGGCATTAAAAGTTGGTAATCAGAGCCGTCTCGACTTAGGAGCCCCCTGCTTGATCGAACCGCTGGTGTCGTTGAGTCTAGAACAAAATGGTTTTGAGTCTTAGGAATATATAAATTGGAGAGCAGGATTCTTTTTACTCCTCAGCCCCCTTCGTTGCTCTAGTGAGGACTCCTGATGTAGATGTTTTGACTTTCCTCTCCTCATTTTCACAAAAAAATTAGGATCACGCCGGTATCTTGGGATCGTTCAGATACTCTTGTGACGAGAACATTGTTCTTGGTGCCTCCTGACATTTAGGGGTTGTGGCAGTTTCCCGTGGAGTTGAGCTCCGAGGTGTTGTCGTCCCAATTTTATCGTCACAGTTTTGGAATACGTGAGCTCGTCGACATCAAAAATCTCTTTTATGCAGTTAATGGTGAGATAACCTCGACGCCACCCAGTACTGGGGAGGGAGTTCGGGAGTATTGCCACAACTTGTATAACAGATGCTTTTCAAAGGTTGAGGTACACGATTTCCGGAGTTTTCTTGGTTATGTGTTGACGGATGGATACAATTGGAGCTTAGGGATTGTTAGTTGTGTGATATATATTGTGCCTCTCTGTATCCCCAACACCAGATTGCATAACGAGAAAGTTTCGGGAGTTAATAGGTGGGAATTCAAGTAGCTCTTAGTTATTCTTCCAGCAAATAATTGGTATGGGATTGGGTGATCCTTACCACTTATTTGTTCCAGTCGTACCTTGCTGTTTCATTCATCAATCTCTTTTAAGTGGCTTCTCACATTAATGGTTGTGTAATATTAACTTTGGAATTCATTTGTTCAATCTCTGTTCGAATTTTTATTGTGAAGAATATATGTTGCAATTTTTATCCATTGATACAGCTTGTCTATCTGTCTATCATGATTCTAACGGATGTCACCCTCTTCAGGATGGCTCCTCCAACGCGTCTGAATCCGCAACGTACTGACGGAGAGCAATCCAACCATCCACCACCTCCTCCGCCTCCGGAGGCATGGCATGTTCTGATGGAAGCCACCAACGCCAATACCCAGATGCTTTTGCAACTCTTGCAAGAGTGCAACCAAGGCCAAGGCAACCAAGGAAATCAAGTTCAAGGGAAATTCAAAAATCAGCCTCAGTTTGCTACCCTCAACCAGTTTCTTGCAAATCAGCCAAAGTCTTTCAGCGCTTGTGCTGAGGCCACGGACGCCGATGATTGGCTCGTGGACATCAACAAGCATTTTGAATGTAGCAATGTCAGGCCTGAGGACTATGTCATGTTTGCTTCTTTTTAGCTCAAGGACCAAGCAGGTGATTGGTATCAGCAATACAAAGATTCCAGTGGGGCCTGACCGATTACCTAGTCTGACTTCTGTTGGGACTTTCGAGCTCATCACATTCCAACAAGTGTTGCTAAGAGCAAGCGTGAGGAATTCCGCAATCTCAAGCAAGGAAGCATGTTTGCATATCAATACAACATCCAGTTTCAGAAGCTTGCTCGCTTCAAAAAGCAAGACGTGCCCAATGAAAAGAGCATGATCTATCACTTCAGGGGTGGCCTCAGAGAGGATCTGCAGTTAGCTCTCGTTCTTGTTGAGCCTACTCAGTTCGATCAGTTCTATAACATGGCCCTTAAGCAAGAAGCTGCTCAGCTCAAGTGTGAGGATTCAAAGAAGAGAATCAGGGATGCAGTTCACTCGTCTTCTTCCTCTCAAGTGGCAGCTAAGCAACAGAAGTTCTGTCTTCCTCCACCTCCTCCGTTTCGTCAGCCCTACTAGCAGAAGAACTCAGGTGGTCATGGATCTTCCCACTCGCCCAACCCAGGCTATCAGAACAAATCTCAGAATCAAGCTCCAAGGACAGGTGGCCTTCCTCCTTATCATCGTCTGCTCTCAGAGGTTACTTGCAACAAGTGTGGTCTGAAAGGTCACTATGCAAACAAGTGCACTCAGAGGCACCTTCCGTCTCCTCCTCCTATGAGGTCTCCAAGCAATGTAGTTGTCAAACACAATCCAAAGCATGCAAAGGTGAACGTGTTGAATGTAGCTCAGACAGAGGATTCTTCTAATGTGATCATGGGTAACCTCTCGGTTAAATCTATTCCTGCTAAATTTTAATTCAATACTGGTCCATCGCATGTTTCATGTCAACACCATTCTTCACAAAGCATGATTTCATTTCGACACGTTTGGAAAAGCCATTAGTGGTTGTTTCCCTGGGCAAGCACTTGAGTTCTCGTTTGGCGGTTCGGATGTTTCCATCAAGATGGGCAATGACAAATTTCTGGCTTCCCCAATTGTCCTCGGCGACTCTGATATTGATCTAATCCTTAGCATGGATTGGCTTTCTCAGCACAAGGCTGCTCTTGATTGTGCTCCCAGGGAGATTAAATTGTCGCACCCTTCTGAGGATGTGATCATCTATGTCGCTCGTGATGAAACCATTCGGTTGTTCTCTCTCAATGAGAAGGGTGAGTTAGACGCTATTTCTCAGATTCCAGTTGTTTGTGAGTATCAAGATATCTTACAGAAGAGCTTCCGGGTATGCCTCCTCACCGGCCAGTCGAGTTCGTTATCGATCTTGATCCCGATACTGAACCCATTTGCAAGCGTCCATACAAGCTTGGACCAAAGGGGCTGAAGGAATTGAAGAAACAGCTCAATGAACAAGAGCGTCCGGGTCTGATCAGACCAAGTTCATCTCCGTGGGGTTGTGGTGTTCTTTTTGTCTAGAAGAAGGATGTCACAGACCGAATTTGCGTCGATTACCGCCCATTGAACAAGAAGACAATCAAGAATAAGTACCCACTTCCCAACATCAATGATCTATTCGAGAGACTCAAAGGTGCAAAGGTGTTTTCCAAGCTCGACCTCCGTATGGGTTATCATCAGATTCGCATTCGTGAAGAAGATATCCCCAAGACAGCATTCAGAACAAGCTTTGGTTCTTATGAATATACTGTCAAGTCTTTCGGCCTTGTCAATGCCCCTCCAACATTCTCTCACATGATGAACTTCATCTTCAACCCCTAGACAAGTGAATTTGTCCTGGTGTATCTCGATGATATCTTGGTGTTCTCCAAGAATAAGAAGGATCATGCCAAACATTTGCGATTGGTGCTCAACAAGCTCAGAGAGTATCAGTTCTATGCAAAGTTCTCCAAATGTGAGTTTTGGCTTGATGAAGTTCTTTACCTTGGCCACATCATCTCCGCCAAAGGCATTGCGGTTAATCCGGAAAAGGTTTCTGCAATTGTCAACTGGGAACCTCCTCAGAATGTCAAGCAGCTCCGCAGTTTCCTTGGGCTTGCAAGCTATTGCCGGAGATTTGTCGAGAATTTCTCGAAGATTGCTAAACCTCTTTCCAACCTCCTCCAGAAGCATGTCAAGTATTCCTGGACTCCTGAGTGTGATCTTGCTTTCAACACTCTCAAAGAGAAACTCGTCACAGCTCTTGTCCTAACTCCTCCCAATGACTCCAAGTCATACGAAGTTTTCTGTGATGCATCGTCGCAAGGTCTCAGTGCTGTGTTAATGCAAGAGAATAAAGTTGTGGCCTATATTTCTCTTTAGTTGAAGCCAAATGAACGGAACTACCCCACTCACTATCTTGAGTTGGCGGCAGTTGTCCATGCATTAATAACATGGAGACATCTCTTGTTGGGAACGCAAGTGGACATTTTCACCGATCACAAGAGCCTCAAATATATCTTCTCACAAGAGCCTAAAATATATCTTCACTCAACCCTCGTTGGGTCTAAATGATTCAATAGTACAATCCAAGTATTGAATACACTCCAGGCAAGGCGAATGTGATTGCAGAAGCTTTGAGCAGAAAAGGCTTATTGCAACAGCTTAATTCTCAAGCTATTCCAACCAAATCTTTGTGAAGCTTTCCGCAAGCTCAACCTCCAAGTTGTTCCTCAAGGTTTTCTTGCCAACCTTCAAGTCACCCCAACTTTGGAAGACCAAATTCGTGAGGCACAACTCCTTGATACCATGGTGAAGAAGGTGAAACATGGTATTGCCAAGGGCTTATCCAAATACAAGTGTTATCACATTGATGTCAAGGACACCTTATTCTTCGAGGACCAGATTGTGGTTCCTAAAGGTGATCTAAGGAAGGTCACATTGAACGAAGCGCACAATTCTCTTCTTTCAATTCACCCAGGCAGTTCGAAGATGTACCATGACCTCAAGCAGTCATATGGGTGGACTCGAATGAAGCGAGAGATTGCTCAATTCATGAATGAATGTGATGTCCGTCGAAGGGTGAAAACAGAACATCAATGACCAGTTGGTCTCCTCCAACCTCTTGCTATTCCAGAATAGAAGTTTGATCATATCTAAATGGACTTTGTCACTGGTTTTCCAAAATCCAAGCATGGGAATGATGTATTCTTCATTGTCATCGACAAGCTTACAAAAGTGGCTCATTTCCTTCCAATCAAAGAATCTATCACGGCAGCTCAGTTGGTAGAGGTATACACCTCCAGAATTGTCTCGTTGCATGGTATTCCGCAATTGATCTCTTCAGACCACGGAAGCATTTTCACTTCCTAGTTCTGGGACTCCTTCCAGAAGGCCATGTGCACCAACATTCGCTTCAGCACGGCTTTCCATCCGCAAACAAGTGACCAAGTCGAGAGAGTCAATCAAATCCTCGAAGACATGCTCAGAGCTTGTGTCATCTCTTTCGGTATGAAGTGGGAAGATTGTCTCCCATATGCCGAGTTCTCCTACAACAACAGCTTCCAAGCAAGTTCAGGCAAGGCCCCATTTGAAATTCTTTATGGCAGAAAGTGTCGTACTCCTCTCAATTGGTCCGAGACTGGTGAACGCCAACTTCTTGGCAATGACTTGATCACAGAAGCTAAAGAAATGTGTAAAGTCATCCGTGAAAATCTCAAAGTCGCGCAATCACGCCAGAAGAGTTACTATGATAGCAAGCACCGTGACATGGCTTTCAAGATCGGAGACCATGTCTACCTCTGAGTCTCTCCAATGAAAGGCACTCAATGCTTCGGTATCAAAGGGAAGCTTGCCCCGAGACACGTGGGTCCTTTCAAGATAATTGGCAAAAGAGGCGACCTCACCTATCAAATTGAGCTTTCGTCCAACTTCTCAAATGTGCATGATGTGTTTCATGTGTCACAGCTTCGCAAGTGATTCAAGACGCCCGAGTGCACTATCAACTTCGAAGAGATTGACCTCCAGGAAGAGTTGTCTTATCATGAGCATCCCGTTGCCATTCTTGAAGAAACCGAGCACAAAACTCGCAACAAGTCGATAAAATTCCTGAAAGTTAAGTGGTCTCACCATTCCGACCGAGAAGCTACTTGGGAGCGCGAGGATCCCCTCCGTTCCGAATATCCGGAGTTCTTTCAGTCCTAGATCTCGGGTCGAGATCCTCTTGTAGTGGTGGAGAGTTGTAACGTCCCGGATGTAACATTCCATAATTGTAGCTCCAACTCTTGCCATTTCCGGCAATGTTATATGTTATATCCTCCGTGGTTGGGTTTTGTCCTCGTTTTTCCATTTTGTTCATGTCATCATGTGCATCTCATTTGTATTCGTGTTCATCTCATGCATCTGGTCTTTTTCCCCGTTGTCCATTTCGGAATCCGACACTCACACTTGCACACGTTGCACCTCTCAGATATCGTTTCGTGAGCGGGAGAAATATGTTCTCGGAATGGGCCGAAATTTGTCGAGTGGCCTTGGTATACCACAGGTAGGCCGCCTATCAAATTTCGTTCCATTTGGAGGTCATCTGATGCCCCAACGGTTAACTGAGTTACCGCCGAAACCCCTCTCTCTTTGCAGCCCAGCACCCATTCATAACAGACCACTAGCCCATCTAAACCCCCTCCATGCTCTCCGCCGTTGGGTCACGATCGTGTGGGTGAAAACCGCACCTCATTTGGACTCTCGTAGCTCCCTCTACCTATAAATAGACCCTCTCCCCCGAAAATCCAGGTCAAACCCTAGCCACTCCGCTCCCCGCGCCGCAGGACACGTCCGCCGACGGTCAGACACGTCCAGCCACCGCGCCCCAGCGAATCGCGACGCGCCACGTCGCCTGTGCCACCCACCCCTGCCGGCGGCCCATGCCGCCCAACCGCGGCCCTTCGGGCCCACGCCTCGCCCGCCGCCGCCAGCAATCGCGCCCCGCCGCCTCGGTCGCCAGTGCCGCCCTGCGTCGTCCGCCGCTGCACCTCCTCGCCAGCCACCGCCGTCGCGCGCCGCCACCACTTGCCAGCACCGCCCGTGCCGCGCCCGGGCTGGATCCCGCTCACATTTGGCCGGAGCGCCAGACCTTCCCCCAGCCGTCTCCCTCATCCCCGGCAAACTTGGCCGCCGCCTCGGATCATGCGTCACTGGTCAACCCTAGATCTGAGGTTGATTACTTTCACTAAGTCCCCGAATTTCTATCTCATGTGTGCAACTTTGCCATGTCATATCTCCAGGCTCGTAGATCCGATTTGCGCGTATGATATACCGAAATGTTGATCTCATGATGTCTACATACTAGTGTCATTTGCATGCATGTTACTGTCCATATTGATGCCATAATCTTTGTTGCAAAAGTGCTAAATGATGTTAACTGCTGGAAACTATCTGTAACGCCCCGAGACCGATGTGCCAGGTGTCCTCCAGTTATTCGCTATTGTTGCCTTGTCTTTGCTTGCGTGTCATGCATTGCATATCATGTCATCATGTGCATTTCATTTGCATACATGTTCGTCTCATGCATCCGAGCTTTTTCCCCGTTGTCCGTTTTGCAATCCGGCGCTCCTATGTCATCCGGTGCCCCTTTCTTCCTCTTTTCGTGTGCGGGTGTTAAACGTTTTCGGATTGGACCGAGACTTTCCATGAGGCCTTGGTTTACTACCGGTAGACCGCCTGTCAAGTTTCGTGCCATTTGAAGTTCGTTTGATACTCCAACGGTTAACCGAGGGACCGAAAAGGCCTCGTGTGTGTTGCAGCCCAACACCTCTCCAAAGTGGCCCAAAACCCACCTAAACCTTCTCCATCATCTCATTCTTCGATCACGATCGCGTGGCCGAAAACCACACCTCATTTGGAGCTTCCTAGCTCCCTCTACCTATATAAACACCTCCCCCTCCAAAATTCGCGGATGAAACCCTAGCCATCTTCCTCCTCCCGCAGCCGGATATGTCCGTCCCGCCGCCGGACGTGTCCACCGCCGCCGCCACGTCGCCCGGATCAATCAGGGACCGACACCTCAGCTTCACCGCCGCCTCCTACCAATCCGCTGCCACCACGTGTCGCCCCACGCCTCCTCTCTCTCCTCCCCGCCGCCCGAGGAGTTGCCCGCCACCCGTGCTCCTTCCCCGGCTCCATCGCCGCCCGGCGTCGGCGCAGCCTTGCTCCGCCGCCTAGCGCCCGTCGCCGGCCACCGGAGTGGCCCGGATCCGCGCACCCCGCCGCCCGCTTCCTCGCCGCCTCTGGCCTCGCCGGCCCTCAACTCCGGCCAGGAACGCCGCCCGTGACCTCCCCGGAGTCGCCCCCGACCTCTCCTTCCTCGTCTCCGGGGAGAGGCTCCGGTCGGCCTCGAACCACGTGCAGATCTGGATCCAAAAATCCCTAGGGTTGACTTTCTCCTCCTCTCTCATTATTTTTTTTGCAATCTTCATCATGCCATAACTCTGCATCCGTAGCTCCGATTCGCGCCTGTAGCATATCAAAATGTTCGTCTTGACGAGTACATCATTTCATACCATTGCATAATTTTCATTTGAGCTCATCTTGATGCCTGAAATGTCGTTGTAAAGAGGGCTATGTGAGTAATTTGGCAGATCTGTTTCAGCAAATGGCATTTTGTCATTTTTTGCCATGATTAATGTGTGCATGATATGACCCTGAGCTCTACATGTGTTCTGTTATATGCCATGCCATCTTTACAGGGGTGCTTGCCATGTATTTTTGTGATATTTTTGGTGACTAGCACAAGCTTGCAAAGTAGCGTAATCGGTAATGCTGATTTCAGAGACTTAGAATTTCACTAAGTCCTTGTCCTGATTTTGTCGTTATGCCATATGTTTATGTTGTTTCCTAGTGATCCGTGCCTCTTTTGAGGGTGATCAGTAAGGATGTTTTGTTAATATTGTGGTGCTCTATCCATCCATGTCTTTGTTTGCATTTATGGAGCACCCTAGCTTGAGTCAATCGAGCTCTACTTTTGCTATATCGTGAATCCTGGCAGATTGTTGACTTGTTAGCGATTTTGCCGAGGATGTTGCTATTGATCCGTGCATGATATGTTGTTTTTCTTTCCATTTCTAGCTTCTATGCCATGTATTCTTGATGGGTGTATGCTTACTTTGTCATGCCATGCTCTGTAGTGAGTGCATCGAGCTGGTAAACATGCCTACTCGTTAACTGATTTGCATGCTCCAGTTTTTCACTAAGTCTGAGATCTGTTTATGTTTTTGCCATGTTAACATGCTTGCAATTGTATTTCCCGATCCCTTTTGGCTCAAGGTCACTAAGGGACTTTTGTTAAGTGCTTTGAGTAGCTTGATTCCATGCCTTGCTTTGCCATGTTAAGTTCCTGTAGCATGTAGTTTTCATGCTCTAAAGTGTGCTTCCAGATGTTAAATTCTAGACTTGTGTTAATTTCACCAAGTCTGAAACCTGTTATCATTGGCACTTTTGCCATGCTTGTTTGAACCTGTTAATGGATGAATTAGCCATAGCTCAGTGTTCATCTTTTGTCAAGCATCTTGAGTGGATCCCAGCCATGTATTTTGTTGCCATGTTTGAGTGCTGTAGCATATTTATCTTGATGCATTTATATGGGTACTTCCTGTTTATCGCAGTCCGGTGCCATATTTGTTTTGCTTGCCATTTTCAAACCGTGTATCCGATTCCGGTGATCTTTATATCAATTTCAACCGAAATCACCTCACCTTTCCAGTGGCACTCTTGGATTTCCAAGTTGAGGCCAGGTTCAATCATTCCTTTTCAAATCATGCATATGCATCGCATACCGCATCCCGCATATCATATCATGTTCACGTGTGGTTTGTTTACTATGTTGTGTGCTTCTTTCCGTTGTTGCTTCTTCGGGTTGGTTACGGTAACGTCGCGTTTGTGAGGACCCGTTCGACTACGTCCGTTTGTCTTCTTCATGGACTCGTTCTTCTTCCTTGCGGGATTTCAGGCAAGATGACCATACCCTCGAAATCACTTCTATCTTTGCTTGCTAGTTGCTCGCTCTTTTGCTATGCCTATGCTGCGATACCAACCACTTGCTTATCATGCCTCCCATATTGTTGAGCCAAGCCTCTAACCACCTTGTCCTAGCAAACCATTGTTTGGCTATGTTACCGCTTTGCTCAGCCCCTCTTATAGCGTTGTTAGTTGCAGGTGAAGATTGAAGTTTGTTCCTTGCTGGAACATGGAGATGTTGTTCCTTGTTTGAACATGTTTACTTGTTGGGATATCACAATATCTCTTATTTAATTAATGCATCTATATACTTGGTAAAGGGTGGAAGGCTCGGCCTTATGCCTGGTGTTTTGTTCCACTCTTGCCACCCTAGTTTCCGTCATATCGGTGTTATGTTCCCGGATTTTGCATTCCTTACGCGGTTGGGTTATAAAGGGAACCCCTTGATAGTTCGCCTTGAATAAAACTATTCCAGCAAGGCCCAACATTGGTTTTACCATTCGCCACCTAGCCTTTTTCTTTCCCTTGGGTAGGCCCGCCCAAGGGTCATCTTTATTAATCCCCTGGGCCAGTGCTCCTCTGAGTGTTGGTCCAAATTAAGCGATGTCCGGAGCTACCAGGGGCAACTCTGGGCTGGCCCACCCAACGTCTGGCTCATCCGTTGTGCCCTGAGAACGAGATATGTGCATATCCTATCGGGATTTGTCGGCACATTTGGGTGGCTTTGCTGGTCTTGTTTTACCATTGTCGAAATGTCTTGTAACCGGGATTCCGAGTCTGATCGGGTCTTCCCGCTAGAAGGAATATCATTCATTGACCGTGAGAGCTTGTGATGGGCTAAGTTGGGACACCCCTGCAGGGATTTGAACTTTCGAAAGCCGTGCCTGCGGTTATGGGCAGATGAGAATTTGTTAATGTCCGGTTGTAGAAAACCTGAAGTTGACCTTAATTAAAATACATCAACCGTGTGTGTTAATGTGATGGTCTCTTTTCGGCAGTGTCCGGGAAGTGAACACGGTGTTGGAGTTATGCTTGACGTAGGTTGTTTCTAGGATCACTTCTTGATCATAGATTCTCGACCGTGCTTCGCTTTCTCTTCTCGCTCTCATTTGCGTATGTTAGACACCAAATATGCTAGTCGCTTGCTGCAGCTCCACCTCATACCTTTACCTTACCCATAAGCTTAAATAGTCTTGATCGCGAGGGTGTGAGATTGTTGAGTCCCCGTGACTCACAGATACTTCCAAAACCAGTTTGCAGGTGCCGTTGAACCGTGCAGGTGACGCAACCAGGCTCAAGGAGGAGCTCGATGAAGATCTTGTCCTTTGTGTTGTTTCGTTCTAGTTGATCAATAGTGGAGCCTAGTCGGGACGATCGGGGATCTGTGTAGATTTTGGGGTAGTCTTCTTTTATTTTGGTTCCGTAGTCGGACCTTGTATGTATTGGTTGATGTAATGCTTTATTCATGTATTGTGTGAAGTCGCGAGTGTAAGCCAACTATGTATCTGTTCCCTTATGTATTACATGGGTTGTGTGAAGATTACCTCACTTGCGACATTACTTTCAATGAGGTTATGCCTCTAAGTCGTGCTTCTACACGTGGAAGATATAGCCGCATCGAGGGCGTTACAAGTTGGTATCAGAGCCTTCCCCGACCTTAGGAGCCCCCTGCTTGATCGAATAGCTGGCGTTGTTGAGTCTAGAAAAATGCTTTGAGTCTTTTATGGTTATATATATCGGAGAGTTTAGGAATTATTTTTACTCCCCAGTCCCTTCGTCGCTCTGGTGAGGCATCCTGACGTAGAGTTTTGACTCTTCTTTTCTCAAATTTCACTAAAAAAATTTTAGGATCACGCGGGTATCTTGGAATCGTTCCGATCGATTTGTGATGAGAATATTGTTCTTGGTGCCTCCTGACATTTAGGGGTTGTGGCAGTGTCCCGGGGAGTTGAGCTCCGAGGTGTTGTCGTCACAATTTTATCATTGCAGTTCTAGAATACCTGAGATTAGTTTCACCGACATCGAAAATCTCTTTTATGCAGTTGTTGGTGAGATAACCTCGACGCCACCCAGTACTGGGGCGGGAGTTTGGGAGTATTGCCGTAACTCGTATAATGGATGCTTTTCGAAGGTTGAGGTAGACGATTTTTGAAGGTTTCTTGGTTATGTGTGAAGGATGGATACAGCTAGATGTAGGATTTGTTAGTTTTGGGTGAGATATTATGCTTCCCCTGTATCCCCAACACCTAATTGCATAACTGGAAAATTTTGGGAGTTTATAAGTGGGAATTCAAGTAGCTCTTAGGATATCTTTCCGACAGATGTATGATATGAAATTGGGGTTCGACGTCTAGTGGTCTGCCTATTCACGGTTGGTTTTACAATGGTCTCGTTGTGTCTTAAAGAGTCCTTGGCTATGCCGACTCGGGGACGCTTCGTATGTCATGTGCACTGCCTTGTACATGATGGTGCTGTACAATCGAGCCCGTGTAGGCCCCACCACGAAAACTTCGGACGAAATCTCTATCATATGTTTGTTCCGGCTTATTCTGCAATCCAATCCTTTGTTTTGTTTTCAGTTGTGGTATTCGAGTTTCTTCGAAGTCAAATGTTGATTCCATACCTTCTTTAAATGGTGTTCTCATACTCCTATGTGAATACCAATCCTTCATGATAATCGAGATTGTCATGCCAATTTCTTTTCAACCGGTGTGTCTCTTCAAGTGGATCCGATCACTTCAACATTTGCAAGATCATTTATCAGTTCATCTCAACGGTGTTTGTTTCATTCATCTCCAAGTTGCCTTTGTTTTCCCGCCCTCCCGCCCTTGTTTCTTCAAGGATACAGATTTCTTAATCACTGTCCATGTTATTGATGGAAGTCTCTCCATTCTTTTTCCTTCATGTTTTTACCCGGTGTTTCTCATGAAGATGCTCTACTCGTTCTTCATTCTCCATTCTTTTCTTCTACGGTGGAACCAATTCAAGCTTTGTTGATCATATCCTTTCCTCCTTTCAAATACCTTCTCATGCCGGTGCACCTCATATTCATTCTTTTCTCGCTATTCAATTATTCCAGAGTGCTGAAGATATCTCGGAAAGCTCGTTTTTTCCTTCAAGATCCGTTCAAGTTATTTCGAGGTTCTTATCTTATTCTAGCCATTTAATTCAACTGGCGCAATCTATCTTCTAAATCGTTTTACGGTGTTTCTTTTCAGTGGGCCCTAACCCACAGGTCTTTTTCCAGGATCTTACCTAACTCTTCTTATTCTCCCGGAGTTATTCTCATATCTTCTAAAGTTTTACGTAAGAATGAATTATCATCAGTCATATGTATTTCTCCTAAATCGGTCAAATTCTTTTCATCGTTGGCTCAACCTATTCATTTTGATTCTTCCGGAGTGCCTAAATGAGTCATGATGGTATTTCTCGCCGTCATTCTCAGTTTGGAAGACCTAAGAAGATTCTTCTTTCAACCTTGCTCCATTCTCTTCAAGATTCATGATTCTAGCTTGTTGCCATCCTCTCATAATTATTTTGGATTGTGAGATATTTTTTCACCTATCCGGAGCAATTCAAGATTCTTTTCAGTTTGTTTCTTCGGAGCCCATCTTCTCAGAATTTATTCATTCTTAGCTTTCAGTTATCATTCTCCAATCTTACTGGTGCTTCGTTCAAGTGATCTCTAATCGGCTCGTGATCTCTTCGTTCTCATGTATCTAAATCCCCTCAAGTATCATCATTCGTTCTCTAATTCTTCCCGGTGTTTCTTTATCTTTTCTTCAATCTTTTTCAATTCTTTCGGTGGTTCGTGCAAGATCCCTTTTCTTTCGTTATCATATCTATTCATTCATTGTTTCAACCCTTCCGGTGGACCGTCGAAGACCTTTCCAAGGTTGTGCAATATCTATCTTAATCCTTTCTTCGAGAATAAGTAATATGTATAATCTGTTGCTTGTCATCAATCTAAATTGGTGAAGGATACACATAACGTAATTCTTATTCTTGTTCATCCAAGTGATTAATTCCTTATTCCGGAGCCTCATCAAAATTCTCGGTTTCAATTGTTTCATCTTTCTTTTCCCGGAGTTCCAAGTTTTTTCTCAATTATTTCATCACGAAGATCCATCTAATCATTACAAGGATTCACCTTGTGTTTTCAACGTCTTTTTCCTTTCGTTTGATCATTCTTTTGTTACCGAAGTCTTCATGGAGTTTCTACATGATGGTTCACCAAGGATTTAATTCCTTCTCCAATTTTTCATCGAGATTCCTTTTAAGGAGCTCAAGCATTCTTCATCTTGCATTCCGAAGTGCATTTCTTTCGTCCGTATCATTGGAGGTGGTATTATGTCATTCTTGATCATTTGAGTTCAGGTTTCATGATTCACAGGTTGTTAAGAATGAGATATTTTAAATACATCAACCTCTTCGTTGGACTTATCTTGGGTTATAGGTCACCTAAAGCCTTCCCTAAGGATTGTTGCTAATTGTGTACTCATAAATGACCCAAGTTCTTCATTTATCCTCCCGGTGAAATAAATTTCTCATCTCCTTGTTGATACCTATATAATCTTGTTCCCGTTAGTGGCAGGTTTTCACACAATCTTGAGATGTTTTTCCATAAGCCCACAACAAGCATACTCTTTTCGTTGTTGGTCTTCCAACAACTCCGTTCGACCATTCTCCTAAGTATGCCTTTTTCAAGCTCATTCGAGATAGAAGATATTGTTCTCTCCTCCATTCAATCCATTCCATTCTCTCTTTTCTTCCAGAGGCATTGTGATGTTGCTCTCTTCAACCCTTCTTCTTATTTTTGTCAGGATCGTGTTCTTTCCCGTGCTTATTCAACTAACCGGAGTGTTGTGTCTTCTCTTCTAGTTCTTTTCATCTTATAAAGTCTTGCATCCCTTCTCAACTGGAGTGCTACCCGAATCGGTTCTTTCTTTTCCTCTTTCTTAACGGAGTGTTTTCAACTTTGTTCTTCTCCGTTGTTTCATTTCTTTCAATTTGTTCAACCTCTCAAGGTTCATTGGTTTCACTCGTTTGTCAAAGAAGCAACTTAGTTTTACCTCTTCTCTTTCTCTTCCATTTTCTCTCCGGTGCCATTCTAGATCTCGGGACGAGATCCTCTCGTAGTTGTGGAGTGTTGTAACGCCCCTAGACCGATGCGCCAGGTGTCCTCCAGTTATTCGCTATTGTTGCCTTGTCCTTGCTTGCATGTCATGCATTGCATATCATGTCATCATGTGCATTTCATTTGCATACATGTTCGTCTCATGCATCCGAACTTTTTCCCCGTTGTCCGTTTTGCAATCCGGCGCTCCTATGTCATCCGGTGTCCCTTTCTTCCTCTTTTCGTGTGCGGGTGTTAAACGTTTTCGGATTGGACTGAGACTTGCCATGCGGCCTTGGTTTACTACCGGTAGACTGCCTGTCAAGTGTCGTGCCATTTGGACTTCGTTTGATACTCCAACGGTTAACCGAGGGACCGAAAAGGACTCGTGTGTGTTGCAGACCAACACCTCTCCAAAGTGGCCCAAAACCCACCTAAACCTTCTCCATCATCTCGGTCGTTCAATCACGATCGCGTGGCAAAAAACCGCACCTCATTTGGAGCTTCCTAGCTCCCTCTACCTATATAAACACCTCCCCCTCCGAAATTCGCGGATGAAACCCTAGCCATCTTCCTCCTCCCGCAGCCGGACATGTCCGTCCCGCTGCCGGACGTGTCCACTGCCGCCGCCACGTCGCCCGGACCAATCAGGGACCGACACCTCAGCTCCGCCGCCGCCTCCTACCAATCCACCGCCACCACGTGTCGCCTCACGCCTCCTCTCTCTCCTCCCCGCCGCCAGGGCCCTGGGCCGGCCCGCCCCGGGCCGTACCCGGGCCGCGTCCCGCGCCGCCGCCCGAGGAGTTGCCCGCCACCTGTGCTCCTTCCCCGGCTTCCTCGCTGCCCGGCGGCGGTGCAGCCTTGCTCTGCCGCCTAGCGCCCATCGCCGGCCACCGGAGTGGCCCGGATCCGCGCGCCCCACCGCCCGCTTCCTCCTCAACTCCGGCCAGCGCCGCCATAGAGCACCTCGCTGGCGCGCCTCCATCGCCGCCTCCGGCCTCGCCGGCCCTCAACTCCGGCCGGGAACGCCGCCCGTGACCTCCCTGGAGTCACCCCCGACCTCTCCTTCCTTGTCTCCGGCGAGAGGCTCCGGTCAGCCTCGAACCACGTGCAGATCTGGATCCAAAAATCCCTAGGGTTGACTTTCTCCCCCTCTCTCATTATTTTTTTGCAATCTTCATCATGCCATAACTCTGCATCCCTAGCTCCGATTCACGCGTGTAGCATATCAAAATGTTCGTCTCGACGAGTACATCATTTCATACCATTGCATCATTTTCATTTGAGCTCATCTTGATGCCCGAAATGTCGTTCTAAGAGGGCTATGTGAGTAATTTGGCAGATCTGTTTCAGCAAATGGCATTTTGTCATTTTTTGCCATGATTAATGTGTGCATGATATGACCCTGAGCTCTACATGTGTTCTATTATATGCCATGCCATCTTTACAGGGGTGCTTGCCATGTATTTTTGTGATATTTTTGGTGACTAGCACAAGCTTGCAAAGTAGCGTAATCGGCAATGCTGATTTCAGAGACTTAGAATTTCACTAAGTCCTTGTCCTAATTTTGTCGTTATGCCATATGTTCATGTTGTTTCCTAGTGATCCGTGCCTCTTTTGAGGATGATCAGTAAGGATGTTTTGTTAATATTGTGGTGCTCTATCCATCCATGTCTTTGTTTGCATTTATGGAGCACCCTAGCTTGAGTCAATCAAGCTCTACTTTTGCTATATCATGAATCCTGGCAGATTGTTGACTTGTTAGCGATTTTGCCGAGGATGTTGCTATTGATCCGTGCATGCTATGTTGTTGTTCTTGCCAATTCTAGCTTCTATGCCATCTATTCTTGATGGGTGTATGCTTAGTTTGTCATGCCATGCTCTGTAGTGAGTGCATCGAGCTTGTAAACATGCCTACTCGTTAACTGATTTGCATGCTCCATTTTTTCACCAAGTCTGAGATCTTTTTATGTTTTTGCCATTTTCACATGCTTGCAATTGTATTTCCCGATCCCTTTTGGCTCAAGGTCACTAAGGGACTTTTGTTAAGTGCTTTGAGTAGCTTCATGCCATGCCTTTCTTTGCCATGTTAATTTCCTGTAGCATGTAGTTTTCATGCTCTAAAGTGTGCTTCCTGATGTTAAATTCCAGACTTGTGTTAATTTCACGAAGTCTGAAACCTGTTATCATTTGCACTTTTTCCATGCTTGTTTGAACCTGTTAATGGATGCATTAGCCATAGCACAGTGTTCATCTTTTGTCAAGCATATTGAGTGGATCCCAGCCATGTATTTTGTTTCCATGTTTGAGTGCTGTAGCATATTTATCTTGATGCATTTATATGGGTACTTCCTGTTTATCGCAGTCCGGTGCCATATTTGTTTTGGTTGCCATTTCCAAACCGTGCATCCAATTCCGGTGATCTTTATATCAATTTCAACCGAAATCACCTCACCTTTCCAGTGGTGCTCTTGGATTTCCATGTTGAGGCCAGGTTCAATCATTCCTTTTCAAATCATGCATATGCACCACATACCGCATCCCGCATATCATATCATGTTCACGTGTGGTTTGTTTACTATGTTGTGTGCTTCTTTCCGGTGTTGCTTCTTCGGGTTGGTTACGGTAACATTGTGTTTGTGAGGACCCGTTCGACTACGTCCATTTGTCTTCTTCATGGACTCGTTCTTCTTCCTTGCAGGATTTCAGGCAAGATGACCATACCCTCGAAATCACTTCTATCTTTGCTTGCTAGTTGCTTGCTCTTTTGCTATGCCTATGCTGCGATACCTACCACTTTCTTATCATGCCTCCCATATTCTTGAGCCAAGCCTCTAACCCACCTTGTCCTAGCAAACCGTTGTTTGGCTATGTTCCCGCTTTGCTCAGCCCCTCTTATAGCGTTGTTAGTTGCAGGTGAAGATTGAAGTTTGTTCCTTGCTGGAACATGGAGATGTTGTTCCTTGTTGGAACATGTTTACTTGTTGGGATATCACAATATCTCTTATTTAATTAATGCATCTATATACTTGGTAAAGGGTGGAAGGCTCGGCCTTATGCCTGGTGTTTTGTTCCACTCTTGCCGCCCTAGTTTCCGTCATATCGGTGTTATGTTCCCGGATTTTGTGTTCCTTACGCGGTTGGGTTATAATGGGAACCCCTTGACAGTTTGCCTTGAATAAAACTCTTCCAGTAAGGCCCAACATTGGTTTTACCATTCGCCACCTAGCCATTTTCTTTCCCTTGGGTAGGCCTGCCCAAGGGTCATCTTTATTAAACCCCCGGGCCAGTGCTCCTCTAAGTGTTGGTCCAAACTGAGCGATGTCCGGAGCTACCAGGGGAAACTCTGGGCTGGCCCACCCGACATCTAGCTCATCCGGTGTGCCCTGAGAATGAGATATGTGCAGCTCCTATCGGGATTTGTCGGCACATCTGGGTGGCTTTGCTGGTCTTGTTTTACCATTGTCGAAATGTCTTGTAACCGAGATTCCGAGTCTGATCGGGTCTTCCCGCTAGAAGGAATATCCTTCGTTGACCGTGAGAGCTTGTGATGGGCTAAGTTGGGACACCCCTGCAGGCATTTGAACTTTCGAAAGCCGTGCCCGCGGTTATGGGTAGATGGGAATTTGTTAATGTCCGGTTGTAGAAAACCTGATGTTGACCTTAATTAAAATACATCAACTGTGTGTGTTACCGTGATGGTCTCTTTCCGGCGGTGTCCGGGAAGTGAACACGGTGTTGGAGTTATGCTTGACGTAGGTTGTTTCTAGGATCACTTCTTGATCATAGATTCTCGACCATGCTTCGCTTTCTCTTCTCGCTCTCATTTGCGTATGTTAGACACCAAATATGCTAGTCGCTTGCTGCAGCTCCACCTCATACCTTTACCTTACCCATAAGCTTAAATAGTCTTGATCGCGAGGGTGTGAGATTGCTGAGTCCCCGTGACTCACAGATACTTCCAAAACCAGTTTGCAGGTGCCGTTGAACCGTGCAGGTGACGCAACCAAGCTCAAGGAGGAGCTCGATGAAGATCTTGTCCTTTGTGTTGTTTCGTTCTAGTTGATCAGTAGTGGAGCCCAGTCGGGGCGATCGAGGATCTGTGTAGCTTTTGGGGTAGTCTTCTTTTATTTTGGTTCCATAGTCGGACGTTGTATGTATTGGTTGATGTAATGCTTTATTCATGTATTGTGTGAAGTGGCGAGTGTAAGCCAACTATGTATCTGTTCCCTTATGTATTACATGGGTTGTGTGAAGATTACCTCACTTGCGACATTGCTTTCAATGCGGTTATGCCTCTAAGTCGTGCTTCGACACGTGGAAGATATAGGCGCATCGAGGGCGTTACACTATCATAACTTGCTGATTTGTCTTTTTCATAGCATTTTGTGTGTATGTCCTTTGAGCATCATGTCTACATGTTTTAGAAGCACCTTCATGCCATCTTTACTCTGGTGCAATCCTTGTATTTTATGTGTCCTGTGGTGACTAGCACAAGCATGCCAAGTAGGTCACTTGATATTGCTATTTTCAGCCACTTAGTATTTCTGCTATCTTTTCCTGCTACATTAGGTTGCTATGTTGACTTGTTGTCACAAGTAGATCCATGGATATTTTGTTGAAGTTCAGTAATGGTGTTTTGAATATATGGTTATGCTCTATCCATTCATGCCTTTGGTTGTGATTATGGGGTACTGTAGCTTGTCATTACCATGCTCTCCTTTTGCTAAATATTATTGATGTCAGTCTGTTAACAGGAAGTGCATTTTTGCCATGTGTTTTGCTAGTGATCCATGTACCCTATGACCATGCTATTGCCATGTTTAGCTTCATAAATGTGTCTTATTACTATTAGTTGCTTTGTTATGCCATGAAATGCTTTGTGGTGAGTGTCTCAAGCTTGCAAAGTTGTTATCATGAATCTGTTTCTGCATGCCATGTTTTTCTTCTAAGTCTGAATCTGTTCATATCACTTGCCATGATTGCACTGATGCTACCATCTTTTCTGTGCTTCTTTGGCTCAAGTTCAGTAAGGGAGTTTTGTTCATTGCCTTTAGTACTATCATGCAATGCCCTTGATTGTCATTTGCCTTTTTGTCATGCTGTTTTAGACTTATTCTAGGGAGTTATAGCAAGAGCTCAATGTTCATGTTTTGCAGAGCTTCCCCTGTACTTCACTGCCATGTGTTTTGTTTTTATGTTTGAGTGTTGTAGCATACTCTCATGATATATCTGAAGTGCTATGATGTTGTTAAGCGCAGTTTTTCTTTGTCCTTGTTTTGCTCGTCATTTGCAAACTGTGTATCCGTTTCCGGTGATCTTTATATCGATTTCGACCGAGATCTCCTAACCTTTCCAGTGGCATGCTTGGTTTGCCAAGTTGATGCCATGATCATCTTTTTCCTTCTGGAGTACCCATATGCATTGCACATCATATCTTGCATCCCATGCCATGTCTTGCATCATGTTGCTTGTGCATTGTACCGTCATTGATTGTTGTTCCGTTGCTTGTGTTCTTGCTTTGGGTAGAGTCGGGAGACGAGTTTGTGAACAAGGATCCTGTCGAGTACATTTACGAGGAGCAAGCTTTCAACAACCCCGAAAACTTTGCATGATCATTACCCCCGATATCACTTCTATCTTTGCTTGCTAGATGTTCGTTCTATCGCTATGTCCCGCTACCTACCACTTGTTTATCATGCCTCCCATATTGCTATGTCAAGTCTCTAACCCACCTTCCTAGCAAACTGTTGTATGGCTATGTTACCGCTTTTGCTGAGCCCCTCTTATAGGGTTGCTAGTTGCAGGTGCCTTGAGGGTTGTTCCATGTTGGGACATGGATATGTTGGGATATCACAATATCTCTTATTTTAATTAATGCATCTATATACTTGGTAAAGGGTGGAAGGCTAGGCCTTTTGCTTGGTGTTTTGTTCCACTCTTGCCGCCTTAGTTTCTGTCATACCGGTGTTGTGTTCCTTGATTTTTGCGTCCCTAACACGGTGAGGGTTTATGGGCCCCTCTTGATGATTCTCTTTGAATAAAACTCCTCCAACAAGGCCCAACATTGGTTTTACCACTTGCCTAATAACAACTAAAACATGCATAGGGACTTTCCGGACCACGTGGACTTAACCAACAACCCAGGCTAGTGCTCCTCATGAGTGTATGTCCAAACCGGGCGGACTGCAGGGCTGCCTCGGGGAAACTCGAGGTATTTGGTATATACCTGTAGGATGACCTATATGGTGTACCCTGAGAACGAGACCATGCAACTCCTATCAGGCTAGGTCGGTGCATCGGGAGGTCTGGCTGGACTAGTTTTACCATTGTTAAAATATCTTGTGCACTGGGATTCCGAGTCTAATCGGAGGGTCCCGCGATGGAGGATTGTCTACGCAGATCGTAAGCTTGTCATGGGCTAAGTTGGGACACCCCTGCAGGGTTTAAACTTCTGTGCGGATCAAATTTTAGATTGGTTCTCCGCAAATCGTGTTAGGGGATCAGGTTTTAGATTGGTGTTTGGATCCTCATGGACAAAGACAAGTCGAGGTATCTTCCCTTGACCAGATAATACTAGTTGATGAGTTGAATACTTTGTGTGTTCCGGCAAGGAGATTGGAGGTATCAACTTCTAATTTGTTGCTGATCTTTTGAAGATCGTCCACGTACTTCCTTTATCGGGTGTGCATGTTGTTTTTCTGGTGATTGCATCTACAAGATCGTGAGTGCCACATCGTTCCAGGTGACATCGTACCGTGAAAGATTGGGGAATGTATTCGTGCTGTCTTTTTCTGTCGACGGTCGCATCAAGTGGTATCAGAGCAAGGTTGATCATTGTACAATTTTTTCTTGATATTTGATTCAACTGTTTGAAAGATGGTTAACTCGCAGTGAAAGTGCTAGTGATCGACTAGAGGGGGGGTGAATAGGCGATTTTTATGAAAGTCTTCAAAACATGGAAGTTTCAAAGACAAACGATAGAAGTAAAACTATTACCACGCAGCGGAAGGTAGACTACACTAGGCAAACCTTAGTCAAGTAACCAAAGAAGTGAAAGCACAATGACTAATAGCAGCTAGGCAGTAAGGATTAGGTAGGAAGATATTGTGAAGCCTCAGTGAAGACAAAAGATAATGCAATCATGCAATGACTTCACAAGGACCAACAGTGAGTAAGGGGAAGGGAAGGATGAAACCAGGGACTCGTTGAAGACAATGATTTGTTGGACCAGTTCTAGTTGTTGTGACAACTGTACGTCTGGTTAGGGCGGCTAGGTATTTAAACCTGAGGACACACAGTCCCGTACACCCAGTCCTGAACACGCAGCTCAGAACCCTTAGTCCTCACCGTATTCCCCTTGAGCTAAGGTCATGCAGACCTCGCCCAATCACTCTGGTAAGTCTTCAAGGTAGACTCCCAAACCCTCACAGACTTCGTTCAGGGGCGATCCACAATGACTCTTGGATGCTCAGAACACGACGCCTAACCGGCTGGAGGATTCACAGTCCTCAAGTGTAATAAGTCTTCAGATCACATAGACAGGATGACTTAAGTGATGCCTAACACTCTTTGGCTCTGGGTGGTTAGGGCTTTATCCTCTCAAGGAATTCTCTCTCAAAGGCTTCGAGGTGGGTTGCTCTCAAATGACAAAAGCCGTAATTTAACTCTGAGCAGCCAACCGTTTATGGTTGTAGGGGGTGGGCTATTTATAGCCACTAGGCAACCCGACCTGATTTGTCCGAAATGACCCTGGGTCACTAAGGAACTAACACGTGTTCCAACGGTCAGATTTCAAACACACACGGCAACTTTACTTGGGCTACAAGCAAAGCTGACTTGTCCAACTCTGGATAAGATTCGCTCTCATAGTCTTCACTCGAAGACATAGGATTTTGGTTGAGCATCACTTCAGTCATTCTGACTGGTTCTCTCGGACCCCACTTAACAGTACGGTGGTTCCTATGACTCAACAAAGAAGAAAAAGAACTATGAAAGATCTAAGTCTTCGCGCTCCATAGTCTTCATGCGATGTCTTCTCTTGTCATAGTCTTCAAGGTGAATGTCTTCACATACCACCTTTGACTTCAATGTCTTCATACATTTTTAAGGGTCATCTCTGGTAGGAAAACTGAATCAATGAGGGAGTTCTACCTGTGTTATCCTACAATTCTCACAAACACATTAGTCCCTCAACTAGGTTTGTCGTCAATACTCCAAAACCAACTAGGGGTGGCACTAGATTCACTTACAATCTCCCCCTTTTTGGTGATTGATGACAAACTAGTTGAAGTTTTCAACGGGGAATATAATATGCGAAATTGTAAAGGATAGGGAATTGTCTTCATAAGTTGCAAGGGCTCCCACTGAAGATGTGCATATAAGTAATTTGCTTTTGGAATGCAAATGCACATGGAAGGTTGTACTTGTGGAGATCCTCTTCAACTTATGATGACAATTCATCATGCATGAAAAGTATGTGAAGATAATGACATGCATAATGGAAAATGGAAGTTTGCAAATGATCTAAGTTCGGAATTTATCGTCGCACATGCGGAATTTATCATCGCATCACAGAATAGCAAATAAGTAGCAAACGACCATCGAGTTTAAGTGTTACAACTCAAAGAACCAAATGTATCAAAACGTGAGTTGTAAACACTAGGCAAAACATAAGATAACCGCCCATATGGACCCGCTTGAAGACTATCAAACTCATATGCTTTCTCCCCCTTTTGTCAGTAAGGACCAAAAAGGTTTGAAGATATAGAGCATCTACTTGTTCCCATGAGGAGTAGGTGAAGTCGCAAGGTCGTCGGTGTTGTTAGGCGGTGCAGACGAGCTCGGGGCAGTGTCGATGCGTGCTGAAGTAGGGGGCGGTGAAGTAGCATTGTCTTCGTATTCGATCACTCTGGCATTCACAGTTGCCGCGGAGGAAGAGAACTCAGAGTCTTCAAGAGACGGAGTTCATCGCAGCACAGTCCTTCGGGGAGGTGTGTAGTCAAACTTGAAACATTCAGAGAAGCCATCCTCGTGAAGATCATCCTCAGAGCACATAAGCGCCAGCCCTTTCCATGTACGCCGACAGGTTTCATGGGCAACAAAGGCATTCTTGGTGGCAAGATTGCGAATGCGGTTAACATCCACCAAGAGGCTTTGCATTTGGCGCTTTAGCCAGTCATGATGCCTATCCTGTTTTTGATGAAGGGAAACCAGAAGCTCTCGGTCATTGAGAACACGAGATCGCTTCTTGGGCCGTTGGGCAATAGTGCTTTCAGTGGCTTCAGTGAGAGCACGATGAGGTGCACGTGTAGTACCAGCCAGAGGATAAACACGAGTGACTGCTTCAACTCCTTGAATGTTCTGAGAGAAACTTTGATGCTCAGAATTCTGAAGACTAAGAGGCTCCTTGGCAGGCTCTGGATAGATGGCTTCAACGGACATATCCACATCAGGCAGGAAGATCCGATGATTGTGAGCAGAGGGCTGATATGAGATAGCTGAGTGGAGTTTGATCAGCCACATTATTCATGGAGCGTAGAACTTCAAGCCAAAAAGATCAGATCCTGATGCTGCAAGTTGGCGAATGAAGAAGTCTTGTGCATTGAAGCATTTGCCATGAAGAATATAGAAGACCAAAGTCTTCATTGCACCTTCCAGCTTTGCATGTGGAGAATGTCCTTTGATGGGCCAGAGAGTTCGCCTTATAACGTGATAGATAGTGCGTGGTAGATACTCAAGGTCCTCAACAAAGAACTCCTTAGGATATGCAACATCTGGAGGCAAAGGCTTCATCATACTAAGCATCTGACTCATGTTTGGTTCAGGCTTCTGAAAGATGCTCTCCATAGCTTCACTGTGCAGCTGACAGCCAGGTTCATAGAGATCTCCAGGAGTGGGCAAACCAGTAAGCTCAATGATATCAAAGGCTTTAGCTTCGTGATGGACATTTTCGGTCATCCAATCAAGGACCCAAGTCTTCGGGTCTCTGTTGTAGCCACGAATGTGAAGAGTGGCATAGAATTGGAGCAGCAACTCTTTGTTCCAGTGCTCTTGGTCGGTGACGAAAGGCAACAATCCAACCTCTTTGAAGCAATCCAGAGCTTCTTCCAAGCAGGGCAGACCAGCTATTGCTTCGGTGTCAAGACGCATATGTGGGAAGATGCGACCTTGATTGTACAGAATGCATGAGTAATAGCTTCGCTGCAGATAGCTCCAGAACTGATCAGAAGATATTCGTTCCCTTGAGTAGGGGTTCTTGGAGCTATTGAAGAAGGTGTTGTCTGCTTTGAAGCCGTTGACATTAAAGGATCCAGGTGCTGATGCAGGACCTGGAAACCTGGGTAACCTTGGCATTGGCTTCTGTACCTGAGGCCTGTACTCAACGTGATAGTCAAACTGAGGACCAGCAGCAGGCGCAGGAACAGGAGCAGTAGCATCATTGGCTTCGCTGACTTCTGGCATTGGTGCAGGCTCCACATTGGCTTCAGCCATGACAATGTCATTGACTTCATTTGTTTTGGTGGTGGCAGCCTCAAGATTTTCAACCTCCACTTGATGAGCTGGAGGGTCGGGCATAGACACGTTCTCGTTGAGAACAACTTCTTCAGTAGTGAGGGGAGTAGGGACACATTCTTCTCCTTGTGTGTTATCGACTAATGCACCCGGAATGTCTTCAGCAGCTTTGGCCTCAGACTCGGAGACATTCACAGTAGGAGTGGCATCTGGAAACACTTAACGTGCAACAGATTGGTGGGGCACTTCTCCTTCTGGAACGCTCGAAAGAACGACTTGAGACCTTGGTCCTTTGCGAAGCCTGCGTAATGCTGGCGACGCCATTGGAGATGGAGTTGGCTGGGCCTCAAAGTCATCTTCTTCTTCTTGCCAGGGTGGTGTGACTTGTTGTTGTGGGTGATTAGCCCATGATGCATCCTGAGTAATTGGCGTCAGAGGACGACCAATACTGATGAGTTCATTGTGCGTAAGCACAGGCGATGATACCTGTTGGTGCTCGATTAGAGGAAGAACTACATCATCTTCAACATTGTCGTGGTGACCAATGTTTTCAGCAGCGGTGTGATCAGCTGCTGGAATGTCTTCAGCTTCATGAGCCTCTGTGGAAGCAGGCTCATGGACAGTCAGTTGACGCTCTTGATGTTCAGCGGCGGGGCGAACCATGGAGATAGGTTCAACAAGTAAGGGCTCTATGGGAGCAGCCCGATCCTTCTTGGTCTTGCGCTTCTTCTTGGAGGGAGCAGTAGCAGAGGCTTCAGGACGTTTCCTCTTTCTCGCTTCAGCCTCAGCAGTCCTCGTCTTCTTCAGTTCTGAAGAGGTTGACCTGACCTTTGGCTTTGAGCCAGTCATACTGGCTAGGAAGACAATGGGATGTGCTTCCTGCCTTGGTGCTTCGGGTTCGGCCACAGCTGGCTTCTTCTTCTGCTTGGCAGCCATCCTGGGATCGGTGCCAGGACAACCAAGGGCCTTGCGCTTCTCAGCCTCATTGTAGGCCTGCACACACTTGTTAGTCAGGCTCTTCATGCGCTCACAAGAACCTTGAGCTTCTTCACACTTCTTGATAAAGGCTTCTTTGAGCTCGTGCAGCATGATCTTGAAATTTTTGACCTCTTGCACGCTGAGCTTGGCCATGTGCTTCTTGAACTGAGCATTTTCAAAGTCGATCTTTTGCTTCAGTTCAACGATGCGCTGAGCTATAGCTAGCTCTGAAGCAATGGCGCCATGGAAGGCGACACTGAGGCCAATTGGAAGTTGCAGATCTTCAAAGCTGAGGTTGGGCGTGTCAAACCACTCATCAATGAAGTTGTGGATGATTGCCACATCAAATAGAGGCAAATCATTGAAGATTTCTGCTTCTTCTTTGCTCTTGATCAGTTGCTCAAGAGCGTCATCTGCAAGATCTTCATCGCTGGATAGATCAATAGCGTCGTTGCGTAGAATAGCAGCAGCAGTCAGTTCTTGGCTGGTGTGTTGCAAAGGCATCTTTACTTTCGAAGGCTTTGAGATGCGTGACAAATCTTCAGACTGCACACTGTCTTCAGGAGGTGTAGTAGCCAGTGGCTTCGCTCTTGAGATTTTTGGTGCTGAGGCAGGCTTTGAAGCTTTAGGATTCTTCTTAGGCTTCGGCGATGCAGGAGCTTCATCAGATTCAGCGTCATCTGCAGGCTCATCCACGTCTGTCCCTTGAACCATGATATGAGCGATAAGACCGTCCAGGTTGTAGAAGGGCCCAACAAGATAGGGTTCAGCTTCGCGGGTGCCATCGGCATGGGGAGCAGAGGGACCAGGGTTGAAGTCTAGTCCCAAAGACTTCTTGTTCTGCTTTGCCGAATTCCGGGCAAACTGGAAGTTGCGCTTGAACAGATTGTCGTCGCGACACCATAGCAATGACGATGGGTCAGCATCCGCAGGCTGTGGTCCACGGACCATGCAGGGATAGAAGCCTTGTTCAATGGCTTCATCTCTGGACCTGGGTTGAAGATTTCTGTATAGGATGTCTCCCCATGGTCGCTTGATGGCATTCTTCTCAGCATACTCCTTGGTCACAAACCTGTACTTGAACCACTATTCTTCCCAATATCGTCGAATCCATTGGATTCGTGTCTTGCGCTGATTGTAATCCTCTTCTGGATTTGTCTTGTACAGCTCTGAGAGGTCATCGGGCAGATCTCTTGATGTTTCACCTTGACGCTTTCTGCCACCCTTCCTTGTTGATTTCTCTGCAGCCATGAACTTTGAACTGAATGGCTTCAATACGTTCAAAGGCTTCAAAGGCTTTCGCTTGCTGGACAAACAGGAACTGGCTTCGGGAGAATTTATATGATGTTGTAAGAATTCTGCAAACGAATGCAGACTATGAGAACCAAGGGATTCTCCCACGGACATGTACCTGTGACAACATTAAGGTGCGAGGGAAGGGGAAGAGGTCATATGCATTCTTAGAAGATTTTGAAGATAAATCAGTTTAGAAGACATTGACCTCATCGTGCGAAGACATTCACTCATAGATAAGGAGTTGGTTCCAGATTTGTACAAATCCACGGATTAGTACAAGTGAGGAATCTAACTACTTTGTGAAGCATAAGTGAACATACTAGGCATATTATGAGATGCAGTATGAAATAGATCCAACTTGTGTGAATAGAAACTGCTTGTGGTAGAAAGTGACGAATCTATAGGATCATAGGGGCCGTAAAAAGGAAGTTTTATTTACCACACGAAGAACTGCTAGACGGAGTGGAAGAGGAGGCCGAGCAGTTCGATCGTCCGTGCCCTAACTTGGCAACGGAGGACACCTACGGCGACGACGGAGAAGACGATGTCCGCGGTCGGCGTGAAGACGGCGTCGGAGAGGTCGCGGCAGCTAAGCGCTTCGTCGCTGGCGTCGTCGAGGGCTAGCAGTGGCGCTAGGGTTCGTGCGAGAGTGGAAGAAAGGATAATGACTGTGGTGAGGCGTGTATTTATAGGGACAGGGACGACACAGTGTTATTACACAGGTGCCCCTGGCGATTCACATCTGAAGGACACGTGGCCATCATGCAACATATTGGAGGATGTTCCATGTTCCCACGCATGCCTGGATTGTCGGGTGGTCGTTCCCACTTCTCCGGGTTTCAGGTGAAGGAATTAGCATTGAGAGCGGACTTAATGTTTGTCTCTGTATCTTCTGCTGACAAGGACGCAGAGAAGACATTTGACAGTTTCAAGAGAATGCATATGATTTGGAGCGATAGAGTTTGAGATAGAAAGCACAGAGAGGTTAGGGTCCGATCACATTCACTTAGTTCAAAAGATTCAGCAAGAAGACATAGCTATAAGTGAATGTTGTAGAGGACAGAACACTAGTATATATATAAGAAAAGCAGTCAAATCAACATCGTGAAGATAATCATGAAGACAAGTTGAGATTGAAGCCAAACCAAATGTGAAGACATACCAAACGTAACGCCATGAGTGAAACACTTCAAACATAAAAATTTGGTGGTGGCATTACCCACCGTATAGGAAGTATTAGACCCAGACACGCCGCACAATTATCGTGGCGCTCCGAAGTCAAATTCCACATTAATGTATTCACACTTAGAATGTATGTCTTCATTGATTGAATATATACTTTACTTCGTGTGTTGCACATCTAAGTCATCAATATGCATAAGTGTTAGGATGTGTGCCTGATCACAGGACATTTGAGGATTCCAAGATATTTAGCTCACACCGTAACTTGCAAAACCTCTTCTCATCCAAGGGCTTGGTGAATATATCTGCCAATTGCTCTTCAGTGTTGACGTGTATGATATCAATGTCTTCCTTCACAACATGATCTCTGAGAAAGTGATGACGAATTTCAATGTGCTTTGTCTTCGAGTGCTGAACTGGGTTGTTGGCAATCTTGATGGCGCTTTCGTTGTCGCAATAGAGTGGCACTTTCTTCAGATGAATGCCATAGTCTTTGAGTGTTTGCTTCATCCATAGAAGCTGCGCACAGCAAGATCCAGCAGCAATGTATTCAGATTCAGCAGTGGAGAGAGATACACAGTTCTGCTTCTTTGAAGACCAACATACAAGTGATCGTCCCAGAAAATGACATGTGCCTGATGTAGACTTGCGATCCACTTTGTCACCAGCATAATCAGCATCCGAGAATCCAACCAGATCAAACTCTGAGCCCTTAGGATACCACAATCCTAATGTTGGGGTGTGAGCCAAATATCGAAGAATTCGCTTCACAGCTAAGTGATGCGATTCCTTTGGTGCCGCTTGGAACCGAGCACACATGCAAACACTAAGCATAATATCTGGCCTAGATGCACATAGATAAAGTAAAGACCCAATCATGGAGCGATATACCTTTTGATCGAACTCTTTACCATTGTCGTCGGGACCCAGATGATGTTTGGCTGGCATTGGAGTCGTGAAACCTTTGCAGTCTTGCATCCCAAATTTCTTCAGGCAATCTTTGAGATACTTCTCTTGAGATATGAAGATGTCATTGCGTTGCTGATGTATTTGAAGACCAAGGAAGAACTTCACCTCACCCATCATGGACATCTGATATTGCTCTTGCATCATATATCCAAACTCGTCAGTGTATTTCTGATTGGTGCAGCCGAAGATAATGTCATCCACATATATTTGGCACACAAACAGTTCACCATTATATGTCTTCGTGTAGAGAGTGGGGTCGAGGGAACCAGGTGTGAAGCCTTTGCTCTTCAGGAAGTATTTGAGTGTGTCATACCAAGCCCGAGGGGCTTGTTTGAGGCCATACAGTGCCTTGTTGAGCTTGTACACCATGTCAGGATGTTTTGGATCTTCAAAACCAGGCGGTTGTGCAACATACACGTCTTCTTCTTGCCATTGAGAAAGGCAATCTTCACATCCATTTGATGTAGAAGAATATTATGATGATTTGCATAGGCCAGCAGTATGTGGATAGCTTCAAGTCTAGCCACGGGAGCAAATGTTTCATCGAAGTCAATCCCTTCAACTTGAGTGTACCCTTGAGCAACGAGACGAGCTTTGTTTCTGACAACTTGACCATGCTCATCTTGCTTGTTGCGATATATCCATTTGGTGCCTATTATATTGTGCTTGGGAGGATCAGGACGGTTAACCAGTTCCCATACATTATTCAGCTCAAATTGCTGAAGTTCTTCTTGCATAGCTTGAATCCATTCAGGTTCCAAGAAGGCTTCTTCAACTTTCTTGGGTTTAGATATTGAGACAAATGCGAAGTGCCCACAGAAATTTGCTAGCTGTGTTGCCCTTGAACGAGTGAGTGGACCTGGTGCATTGATGCTATCAATTATTCTCTCAATCTGTACTTCATTTGCAACACGAGGATGTACAGGACGAAGATTTTGCTCTTGCTGATCATTGTCATTGTTCGAGGGATTGTCTTCAGGATGAGCATTGTCTTCAGGTTGATCAGGTGCGGAGATGATAAGTTCCTCTTCAGGTTGAGCTTCAGAAGGTATGATTTCTACAGTTCCCATAAGTTTGATTGATTCACTAGATGGAACTTCATCTAGCACATTTGGCAGGTGCTCTCTTTGTGAGCCGATAGTCTCATCGAACCGCACATCCACTGTTTCAACCACTTTATAATGAAAGAGATTGAAGACTCTATAGGAGTGCGAATCCTTTCCATATCCAAGCATAAAACCCTCATGTGCTTTTGGTGCAAATTTTGAAGTGTGATGTGGATCCTTGATCCAGCACCTGGCGCCAAATACTCTGAAGTAACTAACATTTGGCTTCTTGCCAGTAAGGAGCTCATAGGATGTCTTGTTCAGAAGCTTGTGAAGATAAACAAGGTTGATGATATGGCATGCAGTGTCAATGGCTTCAGGCCAGAATTTTCTTGGAGTCTTGTATTCATCAAGCATCGTCCGAGCCATCTCAATAAGTGTTCTGTTCTTGCGTTCGACGACGCCATTCTGCTGTGGCGTGTACGGAGCTGAGAATTCATGTGTGATGCCCAAAGTATCAAGATATGTATCTATGCCAGTGTTCTTGAATTCAGTGCCATTGTCACTTCTGATGTGCTTTATCTTGGCCCCATAGTTGTTCATTGCTCGATTGGCGAAGCGTCTGAAGACATCCTGCACTTCACTCTTGTAAAGGATTATATGCACCCTAGTATATCTTGAATAATCATCAACAATGACAAAGCCATAGACACAAGCAATAGTAGTGAGAGTTGAGTAATGAGTGGGACCGAAAAGATCCATGTGTAGCAGTTCGAAGGCTTGAGTCATTGTCATGATTGTCTTCGAGGGATGCTTGGCCCTTGTCATCTTTCCTGCTTCACATGCACCGCATAAGTGATCCTTCTTGAACTTGACGCCCTCGATGCCTATGACATGCTTTTTCTTTGCAAGGGTGTGGAGGTTCCTCATGCCAGCATGCCCTAGCCTTCGATGCCAGAGCCAGCATTCAGAAGCTTTTGCTAGAAGACATACTGCAAGTTGTGGTCCTGCTGAGAAATCTACCACGTACAAATCATCTTTTTGATACCCTTCAAACACTAGAGAGTTGTCAGATTCCATTAGTACAAGGCAACGATATTTTCCAAACATCACAATCATGTTTAAATCGCAAAGCATTGAGACAGACATTAAGTTGAAACCAAGGGATTCAACAAGCATGACTTTATCCATGTGTTGATCCCTTGAAATTGCAACTCTACCTAGACCCAATACCTTGCTTTTACCAGTGTCAGCAAATGTGATGTGACTTTTGTCAGATGGAAGTAAAGTTGATTCCATCAGAAGGCTTCGCTTGCTAGTCATGTGATTTGTACACCCACTATCAATAATCCATTCTGAAGCAGCTGGTGTCGTACCCTATAGTGTAGTTAGGGGGATAGGCTTCATGAAGAGAATTGTGAAGAAAAAACATTTGACGAACCAGTGGATTATTAAAGCTTAGATCGAGATTAGGACTGATAGGGCATGTTGCAAGTGATTCAGGAACAAA
Source organism: Triticum dicoccoides (assembly GCF_002162155.2). NCBI lineage: Eukaryota > Viridiplantae > Streptophyta > Magnoliopsida > Poales > Poaceae > Triticum > Triticum dicoccoides. Next base: position 305,016,643 of record NC_041386.1, read on the forward strand.
GTACATAATAAGGCCATTTGGGCATTTGATCTTGCGCCCTACAAGATGTTTAAGGTCCCCAGCAATATTTTCCGACGATTTTGGTTTTCGGCTGGAGACCTTTCTTTGCAAAAGAGAGTTAAGCTTTCTTAGCCACCCACATGTTCAGTGGTGGCTTCGAAGCAATAAGTCTAAGTGCAGCATCTGAGAACTTTGGCTTTAGAGCCCTAGCAAAAAGTCTTGCAGGTGGACAATTGTACTCATAAGAATAAGCAGAATAGTTCTTGGTCTTATGAACATGGCGGTTTGATGGACTGCGCTCATATTCATAGGCCTGAGTATGGCTTCCCTGCAAAAAATTTGCGTTAGTGCGACTCAGCTGAGTCCTCTATCTGTATGAAGCCTTTGGACCGTATGAAGCCTGTGGTCTGGGGTTTGTCTTCTTCACCTGTTGTGTCATGATGACATTCACAGGAAGATTCTCCAAACACCTTTTCGGCACCCAAATCTTCTTCATAGGCGGTCCATTCCTGCAGTTAGTACCAATATACCTAGCAAACACTTCACCATTCTGATTCTTAAATAGTTTGTAGTTTGCATCAAACGATTCATCAATAACAATGGGATTAGCACAAGTGAAGCCAGATAGGGTGGATGGATCCGCTGAAGGTTCCTTTTCAGCAACCCATGTGGTTTTGGGGTACTGCTCAGGTTTCCAGTAAGAGCCATCGGCATTCATTTTCCTTTCGAACACAACACCCTCTTTCCTAGGGTTTCGGTTCAGGATCTGCCTTTTGAGGACATCACATAGTGTCTGATGCCCTTTGAGACTTTTGTACATCCCTGTTTCAAGCAGTGTCTTCAACCTAGATTTCTCATCAGCAATAGCAGTGGTATCCTCAGCAGAGGGGTTAGTTACCACATCAACAGGTGAAGATATTGCAACAGTAGCAGCAGTAGAACATTCAGCAACAGAAGTAGCGTTATCACGCTCAATGCATTTAAGATATGGTGGTTCAAATCCTTCCTGAGCTGAACTGATCTGTTTGGCGCGAAGTGACTCGTTTTCCTTTTGAAGATCTTCATGAGCCGCTCTCAATTTCTCAAGATCTTGCTTCCTTTGAAGATAATCATAGGAAAGCCTTTCATGAGTTGTTGAGAGCGTTTCATGACGACTTTCAAGTTCCTCATACTTAACGTGAAGATTTTTTATGTCTTCAATTAAGGACTGAGATCGAGTCATTTCAACGTCTAACAGATCATCGCTTTTGTCTAACAGTTTTTGAATGTGTTCCATAGCTTTCTGTTGTTCATTTGCAATTTTAGCAAGTGTTTTGTAGCTAGGTTTGGAATGACAATCAGATTCATCGTCACTAGATGTTTGATAGTGAGTAGTGCGTGTGTTTACCTTGGCACCGCGTGCCATGAAGCAGTAGGAAGGAGCGGAGTAGTCCTTGTCATTTGCATCGGTGTCGGTGATGAAGTCATTGTCTTCACTGTTGAAGATGGACTTGGCAACGTATGCTGTAGCCAGACTCGCAACGCCAGAATCGGACTCCTCCTCAAACTCCACCTCCGGCTCCTCAGAAGCAGACTCCTCCTCAGAATCCATTTCCTTGCCAACAAACGCACGTGCCCTGCCAGATGAGCTCTTCTTGTGTGATGAAGACTTTGAGGAAGACTTGGAAGAAGACTTTGAGTATTTCTTCTTCTTCTTGTCGTCAGAGTCATACTCCTTGCTCTTCTTCTTCTTGTTGTTCTCATTGTCCCACTATGGACACTCAGAGATGTAGTGGCCAGGTTTCTTGCACTTGTGACATGTTCTCTTCTTGTAGTCATGAGCAGAAGCTTCATCATTCCTTGAGCTTGATCGTGAAGACTTTCTGAACCCTTTCTTCTTGGTGAATTTTTGGAACTTCTTCACAAGCATAGCAAGCTCCTTTCCAATGTCTTCAGGATCATCAGAACTGCTGTCAGATTCTTCTTCAGATGAGGAGACAGCTTTTTCCTTCAAGGCATGAGTTCGCCCATAGCTGGGACCGTAGATGTCTCTTTTCTCAGAAAGCTAAAACTCGTGTGTGTTGAGCCTCTCAAGTATGTCAGACGGATCGAGTGTCTTGAAATCAGGGCGTTCTTGAATCATCAGGGCTAGGGTGTCAAACAAACTGTCAAGTGATCTCAGGAGTGTCTTGACGACTTCATGCTTGGTGATCTCAGTGGCGTCGAGGGCTTGAAGCTCATTTGTGATGTCAGTGAGTCGATCAAACGTGAGCTGGACATTCTCATTGTCATTTATCTTGAAGCGGTTGAAGAGGTTGTGAAGGACACTGATTCTCTGATCTCTCTGGGTGGAGACGCCTTCGTTGACCTTGGAGAGCTAGTCCCAGACTAGCTTGGAAGTCTCCAAAGCACTCACACGGCCATACTGTCCTTTGGTCAGATGACCACAGATGATATTCTTGGTAGTAGAGTCCAGTTGAACGAACTTCTTGACATCAGCAGCAGTGACACCTTCTCCAGCCTTGGGAACGTTGTTCTTGACGACATACCATAGGTCAACATCAATGGCTTCAAGATGCATGCGCATCTTATTCTTCCAGTAGGGATATTCAGTTCCATCAAAGACGGGGCATGCAGCGGAGACTTTAATTATCCATGCAGTCGACATAGCTAAAACTCCAGATGGTTAAACCAAATCACACAGAACAAGGCAGTACCTTGCTCTGATACCAATTGAAAGTGCTAGTGATCGACTAGAGGGGGGGGTGAATAGGCGATTTTTATGAAAGTCTTCAAAACATGGAAGTTTCAAAGACAAACGATAGAAGTAAACCTATTACCACGCAGCGGAAGGTAGACTACACTAGGCAAACCTTAGTCAAGTAACCAAAGAAGTGAAAGCACAATGACTAATAGCATCTAGGCAGTAAGGATCAGGTAGGAAGATATTGTGAAGCCTCAGTGAAGACAAAAGATAATGCAATCATGCAATGACTTCACAAGGACCAACAGTAAGTAAAGGGAAGGGAAGGATGAAACCAGGGACTCGTTGAAGACAATGATTTGTTGGACCAGTTCCAGTTGCTGTGACAACTGTACGTTTGGTTAGGGCGGCTAGGTATTTAAACCTGAGGACACACAGTCCTGGACACGCAGTCCTGAACACGCAGCTCAGAACCCTTAGTCCTCACCGTATTCCCCTTGAGCTAAGGTCATGCAGACCTCGCCCAATCACTCTGGTAAGTCTTCAAGGTAGACTCCCAAACCCTCACAGACTTCGTTCAGGGGCGATCCACAATGACTCTTGGATGCTCAGAACGCGACGCCTAACCGGCTGGAGGATTCACAGTCCTCAAGTGTAATAAGTCTTCAGATCACACAGACAGGACGACTTAAGTGATGCCGAACACTCTTTGGCTCTGGGTGGTTAGGGCTTTATCCTCTCAAGGAATTCTCTCTCAAAGGCTTCGAGGTGGGTTGCTCTCAAACGACAAAAGCCGTACTTTAACTCTGAGCAGCCAACCGTTTATGGTTGTAGGGGGTGGGCTATTTATAGCCACTAGGCAACCCGACCTGATTTGTCCGAAATGACCCCGGGTCACTAAGGAACTGACACGTGTTCCAACGGTCAGATTTCAAACACACACGACAACTTTACTTGGGCTATAAGCAAAACTGACTTGTCCAACTCTGGACAAGATTCGCTCTCATAGTCTTCACTCGAAGACATAGGATTTTGGTTGAGCATCACATCAGTCATTCTGACTGGTTCTCTCGGACCCCACTTAACAGTACGGTGGTTCCTATGACTCAACAAAGAAGAAAAAGAACTACGAAAGATCTAAGTCTTCGCGCTCCATAGTCTTCATGCGATGTCTTCTCTTGTCATAGTCTTCAAGGTGAATGTCTTCACATACCACCTTTGACTTCAATGTCTTCATACATTTTTAGGGGTCATCTCTGGTAGGAAAACCGAATCAATGGGGGACTTCTACCTGTGTTATCATGCAATTCTCACAAACACATTAGTCCCTCAACTAGGTTTGCCGTCAATACTCCAAAACCAACTAGGGGTGGCACTAGATGCACTTACATGCAGCATGACAAATCTGATCATGAGGATTTCGATGAGCTTCTAGAGGGTTTGGAGATAAGTGATGATTTGTGTATCCATCTGATGGCGATCAAGGGAGCCAACAAAAAGCTTGGGACAAGGGTTGAGTAATTGTCTGCAAATATTGTAGGCGTCGAGGACAGGTTGAACGAGCGTTTGACTGCCTGCGACTGACAGCATGGTGATAGTCTACAGGTGGTGACTGAGAGTCTTAATCGGATCACAACAGCAGTTTAGCGGCTTTAGGCGAGAGATGTGGCACCCCGACAGTCCCTCTCACCACGACAACGACGTGACCGCGACAACGACGATGATGGTGATTTTTCTGAGGATTCCGATGCCCGTGGAGCCTTACCTCACCAACCACAGCATGATGTTTGGGCTCACCGCCATGTTCGGCGGCACCGTGACTACGGCGGCAATGGTGCCCATGAGGATGATGGTTTGGGTCTAATCAAGATAACCATACCTCAATTCTCGGGATGTTGTGCTAACCCGGAGAAATATTTGGAGTGGGAGATGCGTGTAAATCCGATTTTTGATGGTCACAACTACTCCGAAGAGAAGAAGGTTCGTGGTGCATCAATGTAATTTTCAGAGTATGCTCTTTTATGGTGGGATAATAAAAACCGTACTCACAAGCGACCAGCGCCATGGGCTGACATGAAGCGAATCATGAGGGGACGTTTTGTGCCCGCTTATTACACTCGCCAGCTTCATAGTAGACTGCATCGTCTAGTGTAAGGTACAAAATCAGTTGATGAGTACTACAAAGAGATGCAAGTTTTGATGACCCGCAGAGATGTGGGTGAGTCCGCGGAGGCGACCATGGTATGTTTATTTGAGGGGTTAGAAGAAAAGATTCGTTACCGTGTTGATTTGATGTAGTATAATGATATTCATGAGTTACTTCATCAAGCGGAGTGTGCTGAACGTTGGGCATTGGAGAAGCAAGCTTCAGAGACTCGTCCAACTTACAACAGTGGGCGACGTGGTTCTTCTCCTCTTGAGGGTGGGTTTAGTGCTAAACCGACTCCTTCTTATAAGTCGGGAAGCATTGAACAAAGCAAAGTGGCGGCTGTGCGAAAGGAGGTTTCTCAGGTTTCATCTAGTGCGACGTCATCGCATCATCGTAATATTATTTGCCACAAGTGTGGAGGACGTGGACATATAAAGCATGAATGTTCCAATCAACAAAGGGTTCTACTTGTTGATGCGGAATATATTTTAGAATCTGAAGATGATACACCTAAGTTAGAGGATGGAATCGAAAGAGGTCATGGTGATACCATACTATGTTATCCTCAAGATGATCCTGATATGGAGAGTTTGCTAGCACATAAGGTCCAACGAGATGACAGGGCCATTGTTGAACAAGGACAATGGTGAAGTATTTTTCAAACTGCATGTACAATCAAGGGAGAAGTTTGCAAACTGATAATTGATAGTGGCAGTGCTAGCAACATGATTAGCAAGGATGTGGTGGGGTCACTTTTGTTGCCAACATGGGAGCACCCAAAACCATACTGTATGAAGTGGATCAATGATGTGGGCAAAGTGAAGGTTACTCATAGGGTGAAGGTCCCTTTTTGTGTTGATGGCTATGTTGATAAAGTGGAATGCGATGTGCCACTACATGTCTGTCACCTTATTTTGGGGCGTCCGTGGCAGCATGATGTTAACGCTCTTCATCACAGGCGAACAAATAGGTACACTTTTATGCATAAGGGTGAGTTCTAAGCTATACTTCCCAAAGATGCAAAAGAAATAAGTTGTACCATAGAAGTGTTCAAGAAGAAAACGGCAAGGTATACGGCGGAACCGAGGACGGTTTCCTTTCAAGGAAGGGAGGATGATGCAACCCTATGTGCCATCGGTACCGTTCTTGTTAATACTATCAACAAAGGAAGAAAGGCCAAGTATATTGTGCCTTCACTATGTCAACAAGTCTCGCGGACAATAGGGTTTGAAACATCTCCGCGACGACATGAAAATATTGTTCACAAATAGAGGTACAAGGTGCCTACTGCACAGTTTGGCTACGTTGGCAAAGAAGATGCAGAACCGAAGGGAGGCTCGAACTACCCGGGCTCTCTGCGTACGTCTGTTCCATCTACAAAGGGACGTGTTAATTTCAATCGGGAGAAGCTTGTACATGCAAGTAACATGCACGTCCCAGTCTCTAATCCAACATGTACATTTTTTTTGTTAGAAAAGGCTAGAGGCCTGCGTGCCTAATGGCCGGATGTTATTAATTAATTAAATAAGTGTAGGATTCGGTTAGGATATTTTATTTAGAGTACTAGTCCGATATGGTTTGCCTGCTAGCTTGCCGCCGTACTATATATACCTTTTGGATCGATTGTGTTAGGGTATCAGGTTTTAGATTGGTTTTGGATCCTCATGGACAGAGTCAAGACGGGGTATCTTCCCTTGACCTGATAATACTAGTTGATGAGATGAATACTTTGTGTGTTCCGGCAAGGAGATTGGAGGCATCAACTTCTAATTTGCTGCTGATCTTTTGAAGATTGTCCACGTACTTCCTTTATCGGGTGTGCGTGTTGTTTTTGTGGTGATTGCATCTACAAGATCGCGAGCACCACGTCGTTTCAGGTGACACCGTACCGTGAAAGATTGGGGAATTTATTCGTGCCGTCGTTTTTCTGTCAATGGTCGCATCACTTGCCATGTGCGTGCAGGGGCCGGCGAAAACCGGTCGCGAGTACCTCGCACACTGGACCGAGCTCTGGAACAGCTGCGAGGGCATCCAAGAAGTCCAAGCAATCCAATACTTCATCAATGGGTGTCGGGATGGCACCCTCCTCAAGCACAAGCTCTTGCGCTCCGAGCCAGCCACCATGGCCGCGCTCATGGTGATGGCGGACAAGTACGCCAACACCGACTCCGCCATGAAGATCCAGGTGGCGCTGGACGAAGTCGGCAAGGCAAAGCCGGTTCCCCCTCCAAAGCCGGCCGGCGAAGGAAGCCAGTAGCAGCACAACCAATAGAACAACAAGCGCAAGGCCGACCAACCGGCCCAGTGCTACGACAACCGGCTCGTCGCGACCGCCGAGCAGGCACCCGCAACCAACCCGACCGCCAAACACCGACAGACCGGCAAGATGGCGTGGCAACCCGCCATGAGTTTTGAGGAGATGCTCGACGCTCCCTACAAGCATCACAGCGGCGCGAGGTCATCCACGCACACGCTTCGGCAGTGCGCCATCACCAAGCGCATCATGAGGGGCGACATCCGCCTCCTCCGGCCCTGGCTCTGGGAGCGGGGCAGCCGCCTCCGCCTCCTCCACCGCCCTCGGCTAGCAGCGTAATGCGCGATGATGTCTAGCCTGCCCAGAACATGACCTACATCATCTTCACCAGCCTTAGTGACGACAAGCATAGCGAGCACCTGCTCCGACAGGAAGTGAACACTGTCATCCCGGCCAAGCCGGAGTACATGCACTAGTTGGAGCGCCCGGTCACATGGACCCGGGAGGACCACCCGGCTGTCATGCCGAACCCGGGAGGTTACGCCCTTGTCCTCAACCCTACTATCGTCTACCACCGTCGCGCCTCGACGCACGTGCAAGTTCTCCCGGGTTCTCATCGACGGCGGTAGCAACATCAACATCCTCTAACGCGACACCATGACCAAGCTCGGCCTCGAGGCCAAGGACCTGGAGCCGACCCAAACGATCTTCCACGTCATCATTCCCGGCCTCTCCTACTCCCCGATCGGCCGTGTCCGGCTTGACGTCCTGTTCAGCGACAGCGGCCACTTCTGATGCGAGCCGCTTTGGTTCGAGGTGGTGGATCTGTCCAGCGCATAGCATGCGCTGCTGGGCCATCCCGCGCTTGCCAAGTTCATGGCGGCCCCCACTATGCTTACTTGAAGATGAAGCTGCCGGGTCCGAAGGGCCTCATCACCATCACCGGCGACTACCGCAAGTCCTTGGAGTGCGCTCGGGATGGCGCCAAACTGGTCGAGTCGCTGGTCATAGCCAAGGAGTGGCGCCAGCTCGACCGGATCATCGCCCTGGTCAACGAAATGCCGGCCATGCCGATCCCAGCCGAGGAGCCTGTTGGCATTCTAGGAACGGGGGTCCTCGGACTTGCCTGCCTGCGGCCCATGGCATGACTGGGCTGGCAGGTCTGTACGGCCCATCTACATCGACAAGGCATCCAAGACCCTCGCGAGGGGCCAAGCCTCGCGAGGCAGACATGTTGGAAATATGCCCTAGAGGCAATAATAAATTGGTTATTATTATATTTCCTTGTTCATGATAATCGTTTATTATCCATGCTAGAATTGTATTGATAGGAAACTCAGATACATGTGTGGATACATAGACAACACCATGTCCCTAGTAAGCCTCTAGTTGACTGGCTCGTTGATCCATAGATGGTTAAGGTTTCCTGACCATGGACATTGGATGTCGTTGATAACGGGATCACATCATTAGGAGAATGATGTGATGGACAAGACCCAATCCTATGCCTAGCACAAGATCGTGTAGTTCGTTTGCTAAAGCTTTTCTAATGTCAAGTATCATTTCCTTAGACCATGAGATTGTGCAACTCCCGGATACCGTAGGAGTGCTTTGGGTGTGCCAAACGTCACAACGTAACTGGGTGGCTATAAAGGTACACTACAGGTATCTCCGAAAGTGTCTGTTGGGTTGGCACGAATCGAGACTAGGATTTGTCACTCCGTGTGACGGAGAGGTATCTCTGGGCCCACTCGGTAGGACATCATCATAATGTGCACAATGTGATCAGGGAGTTGATCACGGGATGATGTGTTACGGAACGAGTAAAGAGACTTGCCGGTAACGAGATTGAACAAGGTATCGGGATACCGACGGTCGAATCTCGGGCAAGTATCATACCGATAGACAAAGGGAATTGTATACGGGATTGATTGAATCCTCGACATCGTGGTTCATCCGATGAGATCATCATGGAACATGTGGGAGCCAACATGGGTATCCAGATCCCGCTGTTGGTTATTGACCGGAGAGGTGTCTCGGTCATGTCTGCATGTTTCCCGAACCCGTAGGGTCTACACACTTAAGGTTCGATGATGCTAGGGTTATAGGGAATAGATATACGTGGTTACCGAATGTTGTTCGGAGTCCTGTATGAGATCCCGGACGTCACGAGGAGTTCCGGAATGGTCCGGAGGTAAAGATTTATATATGGGAAGTCTTGTTTTGGTCACCGGAAAAGTTTCGGGTTTTATCGGTAACGTACCGGGACCAACGGGCGGGTCCCCGGGGGTCCACCAAGTGGGGCCACAAGCCCAGGAGGGCTGCATGGGCCAAGTGTGGGAGGGGACCAGCCCCAGGTGGGCTGGTGCACCCCCCCCCACAAGGGCCCAAGGCGCCTAAGGGGAGGAGGGGGGCAAACCCTAAGGGCAGATGGGCCTTAGGGCCCATGCCTGGTGCGCCTCCCTCTCCCTTCCACCTGGCCGCCACCCAGATGGGATCTGGGGGGCTGCCTCCACCCCTAGGGAGGGAACCCTAGGTGGGGGCACAGCCCCTCCCCTCCCCCTATATATACTTGAGGTTTGGGCTGCCCAAGACACACGAGTTCCTCTCCTTCTTGGCGCAGCCCTACCCCTCTCCCTCCTCCTCTCTTGCGGTGCTTGGCGAAGCCCTGCTGGAGTACCACGCTCCTCCACCACAACCACACCGTTGTGCTGCTGCTGGATCGAGTCTTCCTCAACCTCTCCCTCTCTCCTTGCTGGATCAAGGCATGGGAGACATCACCGGGCTGTACGTGTGTTGAACGCGGAGGTGCCGTCCGTTCGGCACTAGGATCTCCGGTGATTTGGATCACGACGAGTACGACTCCTTCAACCCCGTTCACTTGAACGCTTCCGCTTAGCAATCTACAAGGGTATGTAGATGCACTCTCCTTCCCCTCGTTTCTAGTTTACTCCATAGATTGATCTTGGTGATGCATAGAAAATTTTGAATTTCTGCTACATTCCCCAACAGGACGACGCAAGACCTCCTCAGGAGCGGCCTCACCAGGCAGGCTCGCGAGGGGCGGAGAGATCAAGGCAAGGCAAACCTCACGAGGTCCTCGTGAGGTCCTCATGACGTGAGCCATGACGATCGAGGCTAGGCGGGCGCCAGCGCGCAGTGTCCTCGCTTCCTCTTTGGTGCCAAGGGAGCAAGTGCATGCACGGAGTACCGAGGCATCAAGTAAAGGTTTCCATATTGGTGCAACGAGACCAAGACCAGAAGGACGACAATACGTAGGTCACCATGGAGCCCAGGACGGTGTCCCCACCAGAGCCTTTGGTAGGCGAAGACCGCTTTTGTCAGGATAAGTTGTACTAGTTGTCCCCTTTCAAATTGGCCGTTGTTGATTCCCTTCCTGCTCAATATTTGGAAAGAGGACCAGGGCCTACATAAGTAGAACTAGCCACCATAGACGAGGGGATCAACCTCAACACCAATCGAGAACGGAAAGAAAGCACAAGAGCACCTCACCCTCAGGAGGATGTTCTTCCCCATGTACTGTTCATCATCAGCCCAAGAGGCAATCCACCACCACCACACGGGGGTAGGGTATTACACCACAACAGTGGCTTGAACCAGTATAAATCTTGTGTCTTTGTCTTGTGAGTTCGTCAAGTTCATCCACGAGATCTTAGAGAGCTAGGGCGTGGATCGATAGGGAGAAAACCTTCGCGTGCACCCCATTGTTCGAACCACAAGGGTTTTGCCGGAACCCGTGATCCGACATTTGGCGCGCTAGGTAGGGGTGTGCCGTAGCTTCTCTTCTGTCGATCTGCGCTCCGCCGACACCACGCTTCGCCCACATGGCAGGTACCCTGCCGCCGACTCTGACGGCCAGCGTTCACGACGGGGCCAAGGGTCTCCGAGCCCTGGACCCCGCCCTGCGGCGGGTGCAGTGGCCGCCCAAGTTCAAGCCGGAGAAGCCGCTGCGCTGCCACGGCGCAACGAACCCATCATCTTTCCTGCTTGCGTACGAGGAGGCCGTCCTCGAAGCCGGGGTGATGACAAGGTCATGGCCAACTGGCTTCCCATGGCCCTCGCCGGCGAGCCACTCGCCTGGCTGCTCAACCTTCTTGGATCCACGGTGGCGTCTTGGGAAGAGCTCCGCGACCTCTTCACTACGTGCTACGCGGCACCGGCGCACCACGCGGTCGCGGCCCTACTAGGCGGCTCACAGGCGCCGCCTTTAGAGCGCCACATCAAGCCGTTCCTCCGCCAGATTGGTTCCGCTTCCACGCACTTGGGGGCTCCACCGGGCTGGGCCGCACCTGAGGCCGACCTCACCTTCAGCTCCGAAGACCAACCCGTCACCACCACCGGCTCGGGCATGCTTCTGATGCTCTGCACGCGCACCATCTGCAACGTGGCCGTCACCAAGACCCTCATCGACGGCGGCGCTGGCCTCAACTTTCTCTCCATGGAGGCCTTCAGCCTTCGTCATGTGTCGCTCGAGCGACTTAGTCTCAGCAAGCCTTTCTCAGGAGTTCGTGGCGGCGATGCCCGCTCCCTGGGGCATATCCGCCTTCTCGTCACCTTCGGCATGCGCGACAACTACCACACCGAGCTGGTCGACTTCGACATCGCCCGCATTCGCCTCCCGTACAATGCCATCCTCGGGTACCCAGCTCTGCCCCATTTCATGGCGGCGATTCATCCAGCCTACAACCTCATAAAAATGCTAGGAAGAAAAGGTGTCCTCACCATCAAGAGGGACACAAAGGAGGCCGTGATGGCACTCAAACTTGCCTTCAAGACCGCTGCGGCGGCGCAGCCCGTCGGCACCGGTGCCCCTGAGGCCAAGGAGGCCGCACCAACCAAGAAGAAGCAGTTGTTCACCCAAAACAAGGCAGAGACAAAGCAGGTGTCGGTTAATGAGTACGGCTCCTCAGGAGCCACCTTCACCATAGGTGCCGGCCTCAACCCCAACCAAGAGGAAGCACTGGTGATGTTCCTGCACGCGAACAAGGACATATTCGCATGGGAGCCAATCAGCTGGTGGGGGTCCCGAGAGAGGTGATTCAGCACCACTTAAGGGTGTGCCCGAATGTGCGCCCTGTGAAGCAGCGAGCAAGGCGGCAGTCCACGGAGAAGCAGGCCTTCAAAGTCCAAGAGACCTGCAAGTTTGAGGCGGCGGGTGCCATTCGTGAGGTTAGGTAGCCCGAATGGCAGGCGAACCCAGTTGTGGTGCCAAAGAAAGGTGGGAAGGAGCGAATGTGTGTCGACTTCACCAACCTCAACAAGGCGTGGCCTCAAGATCTGTTCCCTCTCCCGCGCATTGACCAGATCGTCGACTCCACCGCTGAGTGCGACCTACTGTGCTTCCTGGATGCGTTCTCAGGGTATCACCAAATCAAGATGACGGTGGAAGATGTAGAGAAGACAACCTTCCTGACCCTGTGTGGGGTGTACTGCTACACCTGCATGCCCTTCGGACTTCGCAACGCGGGTGCGACTTTCAGCGGCTGATGCACATCGCTTTTGGGCGGCAGCTCGGGAGGAACACGGAAGCCTACGTCGACGACATTGTGGTGAAGTCTCGAGAGGCGAGAACCTTGATCCAAGACTTGGAGGAGACTTTCGAAAGCCTGCGCCAGGTGAACTTGTGGCTTAACCCGGAAAAGTGTGTGTTCGGTGTCCCTTCCGGCAAGCTGCTGGGATTGCTCGTGTCACACAGAGGGATCGAGGCGAACCCGGAGAAGATCAAGGCCATTGAGGGCATGAGCCCGCCGCAGACCCTCAAGGAAATGCAGAAGCTGGCTGGTCGGGTGACTGCATTGGGGCGCTTCATCTCTAAGTTGGGAGAGCGCGCCTTACCCTTTTTCAAGCTGATGGAGAAGAAGGGCCCGTTCGAGTGGACTCCTGGGGCCGACCGAGCCTTCCAAGACATCAGGAGATACCAGACCAGCCCATCGGTGTTGCTGGCACCACGGCCGCTCGAGCCTCTAGTACTTTATCTTGCCGCCACCCCATACTCCGCCGGCGCTGCGCTAGTGGCGGTTTGGGAGGAGCACCAGGCCAAGAGTGCGTCGCGCCAAGCTATGTCGCCAGCTGAGATGACGCAAGATTAGGAAGGCGTAGCAAGAGCCATAGCGGCAACAACAGAAGACCAAGCTCGGCGGGATGACACTGTAGAGATTCCCACAAGCGACCAGGTGCCAGGGTTACCACCACCTCAGGAGGCACCCCAGCTTGCACAGGACGCGAGCCTCACCAACACGCCGGTCCTCGTCGAGCACCCGGTGTACTTCATCAGCATGGTGTTGCGGGATGCGAGGGCACGCTATCCCATGCCTCAGAAGCTCCTGCTCGCGCTCCTAGTGGCCTCGTGCAAGTTGCGACACTACTTCTAGGGCCACCCCATCAAAGTCGTCTCAGCCTACCCGTTGTAGAGGGTGCTCAGGAGCCCCAACTCTGCCAGAAGGGTCGCCGAGTGGAACATCAAGCTGCAGGCATTCCAGTTGGAGTTCAGCACCACCAGGGTCATTAAGGGAGCCGCGCTCACTGACTTCGTGGCGGAATGGACAGATGCCCCGGCGCGGGAAGCAGGCGAGGACCGGTCCACCTCGCCAGGAAGTGAGGCGCCACACGGATGGTTCGTGTATTTCGATGGTGCATTCGCGCACTAGGGTGCGGGGACTGGAGCAGTACTCATCTCACCCACGTAGGACAAGCTCTACTACGATGTGCAGCTCTCCTTTCAGCAGGGCGAGAAGGTCTCCAACAACATTGCAGAATACAAAGGCCTCATAGCTGGCCTGAAGGCCGCGGCGGCTCTAGGGGTGAAGCGCCTCACCCTTAGGGGAGACTCGCAGCTCCTCGTCAACTTCTCCAACAAAGTGTACGAGCCAAAGGACGAGCACATGGAGGCGTACCTCGTAGAAGTACGTAAGATGGAAAAGCAGTTCCTAGGCCTGGAGGTGTAGCATGTGCCCCGAGGCACCAACAAGGAAGCCGACGACATCGCCAGGAGGGCATCCAAGTGGCAGCCCAGAGAGCCTGGCATCTTCGAGGAGCGGCTCTTCAAGCCGTCGGCGATGCCACCACTTTCAAGCACGGCGCGGCCTTGGGAGGAGCTCCCACAACCGCCTGCCACGGGAGCCCCAGCTTGTGGCCCAACCTCAGGAGCTCGCTTGCTCTTGGTGCTCGAGCCTCAAGAGGGATGTTGGACCAGGGAATTCAAGAATATCGGATGCAAGGGGCGCTACCGGAGAACAAAGAAGAAGAAGAGCGTGTGGCCTGGCAAGCCATGGCATACTGCATCCAGGACGGTGAGTTGTACAAGAAGCGACCAAATGATGTTTCATTGCATTGCATTTCTAGGGACCAGGGGAAGGAGTTGCTGATTAACATAAACGGTGAGGACTGCGGACACCACTCGTCGTCACGGACTCTCATCGGCAAGGTGTTCCGCAGTGGATTCTACTGGCACACGGCGCTCAACAATGCAGCTGAGCTGGTGAAGTCCTGTGAAGCTTGCTAGTTCCATGCCAAGCATATCCATCAGCCAGCTCAGGGCCTCCAGACTTTACCGCTCACATGGCCGTTCGCGGTCTGGGGCCTGGATATCTTGGGCCCATTCCCTCGAGCGCCAGGGGGTACTTCTACCTCCACGTCGCCATTGACGAGTTCACCAAGTGGGCGGAAGTGGAAGCCGTCCGCACCATCCCAGCTGGTTCCGCAGTTAATTTCATCAAGGGCCTCGTGAGCCATTTCGGGGTCCCCAACCACATCATCACCGATAACAGCTCGCAGTTCACCAGTAACCTCTTCAAAACATAATGTGCTAACCTTGGAACGCAGATCTGCTACGCTTTGGTGGCACACCCTAGGAGTAATGGCCAGGCTGAACGCGCCAACGTGGAGGTCCTAAGAGGCCTCAAGACCAGGACCTTCAAGAAGAAGCTCGAGGCCTGCGGCAGGGGCTGGCACGACAAGCTCCAGTCCATGTTGTGGTCCATCTGCAGCACCGCCACTAAGCCGATGGGCGAGACCCCATTCTTCCTTGTCTACGAAGCCGAAGCGGTCCTCCCTCATGAGGTCAAGCATCACTCCGCACGGGTCCTGGCGTTTGATGAAAGGCAGCAGGACGCCGCGTGGGGGATGGACCTCGTACTAGGGGAGGAACGACACCGCAAAGCTGCACTGAGGGCGGCAAGGTACCAGCAGGCGCTATGGCGGTACCACTGCCGCAACATCCGCTCCAGGACACTCGAGGGTGGCGACCTCGTCCTGAGGCAGGTCCTCTCCAGGGAAGGGTTGCACAAGCTCTCGCCCATGTGGGATGGCCCGTTCAGGGTCGTCCATATCTCCAGGCCTGGCGCCGCGCGCCTGGAAACGCAGGACAGGGTGCCCATCCAGAACACCTGGAACATCCAGCACCTCCGGAAGTTCTATCCATGAAGCAAGGTCAAGTGCGTGTGAAGCAAGGCCGAGTGCCTATGAAGCAAGGCCGATTGCCTATGAAGCAAGGCCCAATGCCTGTGAAGCAAGGCCCCGTGCCTGTGAAGAAAGGCCTAGTGCCTGTGAAGAAGGCCCGGTGCCTGTGAAGAATCGCCGCCCATGACACTCACGTAATAATGAGTGGGGTTGTACATGCCCCGGAGTCTCAGGAGTGCCGCCCTCAGGCCTCGGGGGCTCCCTCCCACGCCGAGTGGCAGCACTTAGCTCCGCGCTGGTGAGAAGACTTGAAGACTAGACTAGGTGCCGGACACGGCTTTTCATTTGCTTTCCATAGTTGGCTTGCCTTCTCTTAACCGAAGTTTGCTTCTGGTGTTCCTTGCTGATTTGGTTCCGTCGCCTTTTGCTGCCTTTTCTGAATCCAGTTTGCTTGTGTTCTCTCTCTCGCATACCTCACGAGGGGGCTAGGCAGGCGCCTTCACGAGGGTTTCTTCCTCCTGTGTTGGTCCTTCTCTCTGCCTTCGGTCTGCTTTCTCGCAAGGCACCCTCGTTCGAGCCCACCAACCGACACATCTCTCCTAATCCGTGCCCCTCGGGTACCGCGGTATGAAGCGTTGGGTCAAGGCTCAGGTGAACGGTAAGTCTCCTAGCGAGCTTCCTAACAAATTTTTTGCAGTTCCCGAGCAACCACTAAGCCAAGACGGGTACGAGGAAACAAGTGCCTCATGAAGAAGAGGCTGCCCCGAACGCGCCAGGCTAAGTTATCTCTGCACAAAATAACGACACGACACAGAAATAACAAGCATAGTGTAATGATTAAGAGATCACTGTTCGATACACGTCCCTCCGGGCCCATACTGGTTTCATTTTGATGCAGGAAGGAAAGGAGGAACAAAACAAAGGCGGTGTTGCAGCGAACCACGGGGGCAGGCCTCCAGCGACATCCCGAGCTTAGTCGGATCCCTCCTCGCGCTTCACATAGGCGCGGTAATGAGACGACCCGCTACCACATTTGAAGCGAGCGCGGCGGCATGGCGGCTGGTCGTAGCCGCCGCTACTGGAGCTTTCACCAAGAATAGAGCCACCGTAGCTGGACGAGGCGCAGCCGGCGGGCTCGCCCTCGTCACGGCCATCACTGAGACCGAGCACCTCCTCGCCGTCGTTCATCTCGGGGCAGCACCCAGCGCGGCGACCATCTTCCCAAACACCATCACATAAAGGGTCGCATCACCGTCATACTTGAAATGGAGGGTGCACCGCCTGCCCAGGCCGCGCGCGCGGGCGAATGTCTGCGAACCGCGGGCCAGAGCTATGTTGCCCCCGGCAGAGACTTCAACCGCGACCCAGGAAGCCCTGCTGCAGCACCCGTCCGTCTGCAGCCAGAGCCCGCCTGGACCAGAGGCCGGCAGCTCGTCGACGAAGAAGCACAGATGCTGAAGCCAGTTACCAGCCGGATCTTCCGACCAGACAACGAACTCCGGTGGCACCTCTGCCGAGTGGAAGCGTGGAGAGGGAGGCCACGCAACCACGGCACGTCTCACCTCATCGACAGGGCTCCCGTGACCGGAGCGACCCCCACCACGCGTAGCGGTGCCAGCTCGGGAGCGGGGGGGCATGGCAGGAGTCGTGGTGTGCTAGTGGGGACGACCGTGTCCCCGCTTGGGCACCGGGGAGCCAGGCCCCTCGCGGGGGGCCTTTCCTTTCTCCGCGGCGGAGAACCTCTTTGATGGTGCCATCGGAGTTGGTGGTGGAGCAGAGGAGGAAGAAGCAGGCGGAATGGGAAGAAGTGGGGGACGGGGGCTCCGCACCCTTCCTCATTTATAGCAGGAGAAGGCTAACTAGCGCCCCCACGATCACAGGTAATGATGGTTTTCCTTGCATGTCGCAGGGACTTGTCAAGATGGGCAGTTGCAGAGGCAGCGTGGGGAAGCGGAGACGCCCACGTCCAATCAACCGCCACGCGTCAACTGAGGCCGCAAGCTTTTGGGGCCCACGGCGCTCCGCGCTTGACCTTTTGGCTTCGCCTCGAGGCCAAGCCTGAGCGCGCCTTGGGCCCGGGGGCTACTATCGGCGTTCCGGGAACGGGGGTCCCCAGACTTGCCTGCCTGTGGCCCACGGTGTGGCTGGGCTGTCAGGTTTGTACGGCCCATCCTCATCGACAAGGCATCCAAGAACCTCGCGAGGGGCCAAGCCTCACGAGGCGAATGACGCAGGACCTCCTCAGGAGCGGCCTCGCTAGGCAGGCTCGCGAGGGGCAGAGATATCAAGGCAAGGCAAACCTCGCGAGGTCCTCGTGACATGAGCCATGATGATCGAGGCCAGGTGGGTGCCGGGTGGGCGCCAGTGCGTGCAGTGTCCTCACTTCCTCTTTGGTGCCAAGGGGGCAAGCACAGGCGCGGAGTACCAAGGCATCAAGCAAAGTTTCCATATTGGTGCAACGAGACCAAGACCAAAAGGACGGCAAGACGGAGGTCACCATGGAGCCCAGGACGGCGTCACCACCAGAGCCTTTGGCAGGCGAAGACCGCTTTTGTCAGGATAAGCTGTACTAGTTGCCCCCTTTCAAATTGGCCGTTGTTGGCTCCCTTCCCGCTCAATATTTGGGAAGAGGACCACGGCTTATATAAGTAGAACTAGCCACCACAGACGAGGGGATCGACCTCAACACAAATCGAGAACGGAAAGAAAGCACAAGAGCACCTCACCCTTAGGAGGCTGTTCTTCCCCCTGTACTGTTCATCATCAGCCCAAGTGGCAATCCACCACCACCACAGTGGAGTACGGTATTACATAACAACGGTGGCCCAAACCGGTATAAATCTTGTGTCTTTGTCTTGTGAGTTCGTCAAGTTCATCCACGAGATCTTAGAGAGCTAGGGCATGGATCGATAGGGAGAAAACCTTCGCACGCACCCCAGTGTTCGAACCTCAAGGGTTTTGCCGGAACCCGTGATCCGACAGAGCCAGCTGGTGAGCCCTCGTTCAAGCCCTCCAAGGATACCAAGAAAGTGAAGCTGAACCCGGAAGATCCCACCTGCAGCAAGTATGTTGTCGTAGCCTCCCGCCTCGACAGCAAATAGGAAGGCGAGCTCGTCGACTTCCTCCGTGAGAATTGGGATATTTTTTCATGGACCCCAAAGGACATGTTGGGTATCCCGAGGAAGTACGCCGAGCACAAACTCCACGTCCACAAGGACGCCAAGCCTGTCCGCCAACCCCCGCGACATTTCTCCAAGGAGAAGAGAAGGGCTATTGGTGAAGAGGTCGCCAAGCTTTTGGCTGCCGGCTTCATCATGGAAGTGTTTCACCCTGAGTGGCTGGCCAGCCTGGTCCTCATCCTGAAGAAGAACAACACCTGGCGCATGTGTATCGACTACACTAGCCTGAACAAGGCCTGCCCCAAGGATCCATTCGCCCTCCTGCGGATCGATCAAGTCATCAACTCCACCACTGGCTGTGAGCTCCTGTCCTTCCTAGATGCTTACTCCAACTATCACCTGATAAAGCTGGACCCGGCCGACGCCCTAAAGACGTCCTTCATCACGCCCTTTGGGGCGTATTGCTACATCACCATGTAATTTGGCCTGAAGAACTCCGACGGCACTTTCCAGCACTGCATGCAGAAATGCTTGCTGCCGCAACTCGGCCGCAACATCCATGTTTATGTGGACGGCATCGTGGTGAAGACCAAGCAGCACCTCACGCTCCTTGATGACCTGAAGGAAACATTCACCAACCTACGCAAATACCAAGTCAAGATCAACCCAGAGAAGTGCGTTTTCGGCGTCCCGGCCAGAAAGCTAATCGGCTTTCTCGGGCGCATGCGCAAGCCAGCTTGGCTGCGCGATATCCAGAAGTTCACCGGCTGCTTGGCCTTGGTCAGCCAGTTTCTCAGCCGGCTGGGCAAGAGGGCCTTGCCCCTGTTTTAGATGATGAAGAAGATGACACTGTTTGAATGGAACGACCAGGCGGACGAAGCTTTCAAGGACCTCAAGCGCATGCTCTCCACCAATCCTATCCTGGCCGCGCCAGCCGAGAAGGAGTCGTTGTTGCCCTAAATTGCCTCAACCTCGCGGTCGGTCAGCACGGTGATGGTGGTCGAGCGTCCAGAGAAGGGCAACATCCAAGCCGTCCAGCACCCAGTCTACTACCTGAGCGAGGTGCTCTTCGCCTCCAAGCAGAACTACCCGCACTACCAGAAGATGTGTTATGGCGTGTACTTCACCGCCAAGAAATTGAAGTAGAACTTCCAAGAACACGTTGTTACCATGGTCAACACGGCCCCTCGGCGAGATCATCGGGTGCCAGGACGCCTCTGGCCGGATCGCCAAGTGGGCTGTCGAGCTAGCCGGCCACACCATCCTCTACAAGCCCCGCAGGTCGATCAAGTCCCAAGCCCTGGCTGACTTCCTCTTTGATTGGACCGAGACCCAGTACATGCCACCACCGTTGGACTCAATGCACTAGCGCATGCACTTTGACGACACCAAGATGCGTCTCGGCCTGGGGGCCAGCATCATGATTTCTTCCCCGAAGGGCGACCGGCTTCGGTACGCACTCCAGATCCACTTTGCCGCCTCCAACAACGTTTGCCGAGTACGAAGCCCTTGTGCATTGCCTCCGGCTTGCCAAGGAACTCGGCATCCAACGCATCCTATGCTACGGAGACACAGATTTGGTGGTGTAGCAGTGCTCCGGCGAGTGGGACGCCCACGACCCCAACATGGCAAGCTACTGCTTCCTTGTTCAAAAGATGTTCGGTTTCTTCGTGGGCTGCGAGTTCCTCCATGTCCCGTGCGTGGAAAATGAGGCCTTCGACACGCTCGCCAAAAATCGCATCATCCCGGCAGTCCATCCAGTCCAGTGTCTCCCTCGAGCACCTGCACAAGCCGTCCATCAAGTCGTCTCCAGACTTCGAGTCCATCTACATTCTGGACAACCCGGCCGTGTCTCAACCTGGCCCGGGGACTGCCGAACCCGGCATGGGGGCTGCAGTCGCGGACCAGGCCGCCGATGTCCTCGACCCGGTCGCCGCCGTCCCCAACCCGGGGTTTGCCAACCCCGGCTCGGGGGCTACCACCCCAGAACCCGCCATGGTGACCGTCTTCGCCATAATAACTACTCCATGGGCCCTGCCCATTTTTGAGTTTCTAGAGAACGGGGTTCTCCCCATGGACGAAACCGAGGCTCGGCAAGTCCAGCGCCGGGCATCCGCCTACAGCATCATCAACAACGAGCTCGTCAAGCGCAGCTCCACCGGCATATTTCAGAGCTGCGTCGAGCAGGACCGGGGCATTAAGATCCTCCTCGACATACACCAGGGCGAGTGCGGGCACCATGCCGCCTCACTGTTGATACGTCTCCAACGTATCTATAATTTTTTAATTGCTCCATGCTATATTATCTACTGTTTTGGACTATATTGGGCTTTATTTTCCACTTTTGTATTATTTTTGGGACTAACCTATTAACCGGAGGCCCAGCCCAGAATTGTTGTTTTTTGCCTGTTTTAGGGTTTTGAAGAAAAGGAATATCAAATGGAGTCCAAACGGAATGAAACCTTCGGAAACGTGATTTTCTCATCAGATAAGACCCAGGAGACTTGGACCCTCCGTCAAGAAAGCCACGAGGCGGTCATGAGGGTGGAGCCCCCCCCCCCTCCTAGGGCGCGCCCCCTGCCTCGCGGGCCTCTCGAAGCTCCACCGACATACTTCTTCCTCATATATATATCCATTTACCCCCAAACGATCGGGGACGGAGCCAAAAACCTAATTCCACCGCCGCAACTTTCTGTATCCACGAGATCCCATCTTGGGGCCTTTTCCGGAGCTCCGCCGGAGGGGGCATCGATCACAGAGGGCTTCTACATCATCATCCAAGCCCTCTGATGAAGTTTGAGTAGTTTATTTCAGACCTACGGGTCCATAGTTAGTAGCTAGATGGCTTCTTCTCTCTTTTTGGATCTCAATACAATGTTCTCCCCCTCTCTTGTGGAGACCTATTCGATGTAATCTTCTTTTTGCGATGTGTTTGTTGAGATCGATGAATTGTGGGTTTATGATCAAGTCTATCTATGAACAATATTTGAATCTTCTCTGAATTCTTTTATGTATGATTAGTTATCTTTGCAAGTCTCTTCGAATTATCAGTTTGGTTTGGCCTACTAGATTGGTTTTTCTTGCCATGGGAGAAGTGCTTAGCTTTGGGTTTGATCTTGCGGTGTCCTTTCCCAGTGACAGAAGGGGCAGCAAGGCACGTATTTTATCATTGCCATCGAGGATAACAAGATGGGGTTTTTATCATATTGCATGAAACTATCCCTCTACATCATGTCATCTTGCTTAAGGTGTTACTCTGTTTTTAACTTAATACTCTCGATGCATGTTGGATAGCGGTCGATGAGTGGAGTAATAATAGTAGATGCATAATCATTTCGGTATACTTGTCACGGACGTGATGCCTATATACATGATCATACCTAGATATTCTCATAACTATGCTCAATTCTGTTAGTTGCTCAACAGTAATTTGTTCACCCACCGTAGAATACTTATGCTCTTGAGAGAAGCCACTAGTGAAACCTATGGCCCCCGGGTCTCTTTCTCATCATATCAATCTCCATCACTTTATTATTGCTTTGCTTTCACTTTTTACTTTGCATCTCTATACCAAAAATATTATTTATCATCTCTATCAGATCTCACTTTCATAAGTGACCATGAAGGGATTGACAACCCCTAAGCGTGTTGGTTGTGTTGAGCTATTGTTTTTGTGTAGGTACGAGGCACTCGCGCGTATCCTCCTACTGGATTGGTACCTTGGTTCTCAAAAACTGAGGGAAATACTTATGCTACTTTGCTGCATCATCCTCTCCTCTTGGGGGAAATCCATCACAATGCTCAAGAAGTAGCAAGAAGAATTTATGGCGCTGTTGCCGGAGAGTCTGCGCAAAAGTCAACATACCAAGTACCCATCACAATCCCTATCTCTCGCATTACATTATTTGCCATTTGCCTCTTGTTTTCCTCTCCCCCACTTCACCCTTGCTGTTTTATTCTCCCTCTCTCTCTATCCTTCCTCTCTCTCTATTTGTCTCTTTGCCCATTTGCTTTTTGTTTGCTCGTGTGTTGGATTGCTTGTTTGTCGCGATGGCTCAAGATAATACTAAATTGTGTGACTTCACCAATACCAACAATAATGATTTCCTTAGCACTCCGATTGCTCCTCTTATTGATGCTGAATGTTGTGAAATTAATACTGCTTTGTTGAATCCTGTCATGAAAGATCCGTTCTCCGGCCTTCCTAGTGAAGATGTCGCTACCCATCTTAATAGCTTTGTTGATTTGTGTGACATGCAAAAGAAGAAAGATGTGGATAATGATATTGTTAAATTGAAGTTATTTCCTTTTTCACTTAGAGATCATGCTAAAGCTTGGTTTTCGTCTTTGCCTAAAAATAGTATTGATTCATGGAATAAGTGCAAAGATGCTTTTATCTCTAAGTATTTTCCTCCCGCTAAGATCAACTCTCTTACAAACGATATTATGAATTGTAAGCAACTTGATCATGAACATGTTGCACAAGCTTGGGAGAGAATGAAACTAATGATACGTAATTGCCCTACTCATGGTTTGAATTTGTGGATGATTGTACAAATTTTTTATGCCTGATTCAATTTTGCTTCTAGAAATGTTTTAGATTCGGCCACGGGAGGCACTTTTATGGAAATCACTTTAGGAGAAGCTACTAAACTCCTAGATAATATTATGGTTAATTATTCTCAATGGCATACTGAAAGATCTACTAATAAAAAGGTGCATGCGATAGAAGAAATTAATGTTTTGAGTGGAAAGATGGATGAACTTATGAAATTATTTGCTAATAAGAGTGTTTCTTCTGATCCTAATAATGTGCCCTTGTATACTTTGATTGAGAATAATAATGAATCTATGGATGTGAATTTTGTTGGTAGGAACAATTTTGGTAACAACGCGTATAGAGGAAATTTCAATCCTAGGCCTTATCCTAGTAATCCCTCTAATAATTATGGTAATTCCTACAACAATTCTTATGGAAATTATAATAAGATGCCCTCTGATTTTGAATCTAATATTAAAGAATTTATTTCTTCGCAAAAGAATTTTAGTGCTATGATTGAAGAAAAATTAATTAAGATTGATGATTTGGCTAGGAACGTTGAGAGAATTGCTCTTGATGTTGGTTCTTTGAAACTTATATCTATTCCACCTAAGCATGATATCAATGAGTCTCTCAAAGCCATGAGAATTTCCATTGATGAGTGCAAAGAAAGAACCGCTAGGATGCGTGCTAAGAAAGATGCCTTTATAAAAGCGTGTTCTTCTAGTTCCTATGAAAATAATGATGAAGATCTAAAAGTTATTGATGTGTCCCCTATTAAATCTTTGTTTTGCAATACGAATCTTGATAATGATGGAACTGAATATGATCCACCTTTACCTAGAAGGCGTTCCAATAATTCTGAATCTTTTGATCTTGATGCTAAATTTGATAAAAGTGGGATTGAAGAAATTAAAACCCTAGATATTTCTAAACCCACTATATTGGATTTCAAGGAATTTAATTATGAAAATTGCTCTTTAATTTATTGTATTTCCTTGTTGCAATCCGTGCTAAAATCTCCCCACGCTTATAGTCAAAATAAAGCGTTTACTAAACATATTGTTGATGCCTTGATGCAATCTTATGAAGAAAAACTTGAATTGGAAGTTTCTATCCCTAGAAAACTTTATGATGAGTGGGAACCTACTATTAAAATTAAAATTAGAAATGATGAGTTTTATGCTTTGTGTGATTTGGGTGCTAGTGTCTCTACTATTCCCAAAACTTTGTGTGATTTGCTAGATTTCAGTGATTTTGATGATTGCTCTCTAAACTTGCATCTTGCGGATTCCACTATTAAGAAACCTATGGGAAGAATTAATGATGTTCTTATTTTTGCAAATAGGAATTATGTGCCCGTAGATTTTATCGTTCTTGATATAGATTGCAATCCTTCTTGCCCTATTATTCTCGGTAGACCTTTCCTTAGAACGGTTGATGCAATTATTGATATGAAGGAAGGGAATATTATATTTCAATTTCCATTAAAAAGGGCATGGAACACTTCCCTAGAAATAAAATAAAATAAAATTACCATATGAATCTATCATGAGAGCCACTTATGGATTGCCTACCAAAGATGGCAATACCTAGATCTATTCCTGCTTGTTATGCCTAGCTAGGGGCGTTAAACGATAGGGCTTGTTGGGAGGCAACCCAATTTTATTTTTATTCCTTGATTTTTGCTCCTGTTTAGTAATAAATAAATTATTTATCCTCTGTTTTGGTTGTGTTTTTTGTGTTTAATTAGTGTTTGTGCCAAGTAGTACCGTTGGGAAGACTTGGGGAAAGTTTTGTCGAACTTGCTGTAAAAAACAGAAACTTTAGCGCTCATGAGAACTGCTGTCATTTTTATTTGGAAAGTGATATTTAGTTAATTCTTTTTTAAGATGATTAATAGATAAATTTCTCACGTCCAGCAATTTATTTTAGAATTTTTGGGGTTCCAGATCTTGCGCTAGCTACAGATTACTACAGACTGTTCTGTTTTTGACAGATTCTGTTTTTCGTGTGTTGTTTGCTTATTTTGATGAATCTATGGCTAGTAAAATAGTTTATAATCCATAGATAAGTTGGAATACAGTAGGTTTAACACCAATATAAATAAAGAATGAGTTCATTACAGTACCTTGAAGTGGTCTTTTGTTTTCTTTCGCTAACGGAGCTCACGAGTTTTCTACTTTAAGTTTTGTGTTGTGAAGTTTTCAAGTTTTGGGTAAAGATTTGATGGATTATGGAACAAGGAGTTGCAAGAGACTAAGCTTGGGGATTCCCATGGAACCCCCAATATAATATAAGGACACCTAAAAGCCAATGCTTGGGGATGCCCCGGAAGGGATCCCCTCTTTCGTCTACTTCTGTCGGTAACTTTACTTGGAGCTATATTTTTATTCACCACATGATATGTGTTTTGCTTGGAGCGTCTTTTATGATTTGAGTCTTTGCTTGTTAGTCTACCACAATCATCCTTGCTGTACACACCTTTTGAGAGAGCCATACTTGATTTGGAATTTGATAGAATACTCTATGTGCTTCACTTATATCTTTTGAGCTTTATAGTTTTGCTCTAGTGCTTCACTTATATCTTTTAGAGCACGGTGGTGGATTTGTTTTATAGAAACTATTGATCTCTCATGCTTCACTTATATTATTTTTAGAGTCTTAATAGCATGGTAATTTTCTTAAAATCCTAATATGCTTGGTATGCTAGATTAATAATAAAACTTTCGTATGAGTGTGTTGAATACTAAGAGAAGTTTGATGCTTGATGATTGTTTTGAGATATGGAGGTAATAATATCAAAGTCATGCTAGTTGAGTAATTGTGAAATTGAGAAATACTTGTGTTGAAGTTTGCAAGTCCCGTAGCATGCACGTATGATAAACTTTATGCAACAAATTTGAAACATGAGGTGTTATTTGATTGTCTTCCTTATGAGTGGCTGTCGGGGACGAGCGATGGTATTTTCCTAACAATACATCCCCCTAGGAGCATGCGCGTAGTGCCGAGGTTTTTGATGACTTGTAGATTTTTGCAATAAGTATGTGAGTTCTTTATGACTAATGTTGAGTCCATGGATTATACGCACTCTCACCATTCCATCCTTGCTAGCCTCTTCGGTACCGTGCATTGCCCTTTCTCACATTGAGAGTTGGCGCAAACTTCGCCGGTGCATCCAAACCCCGTGATATGATACGCTCTTTCAAACATAAACCTCCTTATATCTTCCTCAAAACAGCCACCATACCTACCTATTATGGCATTTCCATAGCCATTCCGAGATATATTGCCATGCAACTTTCCATCATTCCTTTCATCATGACACATGCATCATTGTCATATTGCTTAGCATGATCATGTAGTTGGCATAGTATTTGTGGCAAAGCCACCATTCATAATTCTTTCATACATGTCACTCTTGGTTCATTGCATATCCCGGTACACTGCCGGAGGCATTCATATAGAGTCATCTTTGTTCTAGTATCGAGTTGTAATCATTGAGTTGTAAATAAATAGAAGTGTGATGATCATAATTATTAGAGCATTGTCCAAAGTGAGGAATAAATAAATAAAAAGGCCATAAAAAGAGAAGGCCCAAAAAAAGAGAAAGGCGTAAAAAAATAGAAGGCCCAAAAAATGAGAGAAAAAGAGAGAAGGGACAATGTTACTATCCTTTTACCACACTTGTGCTTCAAAGTAGCACCATGATCTTCATAGTAGAGAGTCTCTCATGTTATCACTTTCATATAATAGTGGGAATTTTTCATTATAGAACTTGGCTTGTATATTCCAACTATGGGCCTCCTCAAGTGCCCTAGGTCTTCATGAGCAAGCAAGTTGGATGCACACCCACTAGTTTCTTTTGTTGAGCTTTCATACATTTATAGCTCTAGTGCATCCATTGCAAGGCAATCCCTACTCCTTGCATTAACATCAATCGGTGGGCATCTCCATAGCCCATTGATTAGCCTCGTTGATGTGAGACTTTCTCCTTTTTTGTCTTCTCCACATAACCCCTTCATTATATTCTATTCCACCCATAGTGCTATGTCCATGGCTCGCGCTCATATATTGCGTGAAATTTTATATGTTTGAGATTACTAAAGTATAAAACAATTTCTTGGCTTGTCATCGGGGTTGTGCATGATGAGAGCATTCTTGTGTGACGAAAATGAAACATGACTAAACTATATGATTTTGTAGGGATGAACTTTCTTTGGCCATGTTACTTTGAGAAGACATAATTGCTTATTTAGTATGCTTGAAGTATTATCATTTTTATGTCAATATGAACTTTTGTCTTGAATCTTTCGGATCTGAATATTCATACCACAATTAAGAAGAATTACATTAAAATTATGCCAAGTAGCACTCCGCATCAAAAATTCTGCTTTTTATCATTTACCTACTCGAGGACGAGCAGGAATTAAGCTTGGGGATGCTTGATACGTCTCCAACGTATCTATAATTTTTGATTGCTCCATGCTATATTATCTACTATTTTGGACTATATTGGGCTTTATTTTCCACTTTTATATTATTTTTGGGACTAACCTATTAACCGGAGGCCTAGCCCAGAATTGCTGTTTTTTGCCTGTTTTAGGGTTTCAAAGAAAAGGAATATCAAATGGAGTCCAAACGGAATGAAACCTTCGGAAACGTGATTTTCTCATTAGATAAGACCTAGGAGACTTGGACCCTCCGTCAAGAAAGCCACGAGGCGGTCACAAGGGTGGAGGGCGCGCCCCCTGCCTCGTGGGCCCCTCAAAGCTCCACCGACGTACTTCTTCCTCCTATATATATCCACGTACCCCAAACGATCGGGGACGGAGCCAAAAACCTAATTCCACCGCCGCAACTTTCTGTATCCACGAGATCCCATCTTGGGGCCTGTTCCGGAGCTCCACCGGAGGGGGCATCGATCACGGAGGGCTTCTACATCATCATCCAAGCCCCTCCGATGAAGTGTGAGTAGTTTATTTCAGACCTACGGGTCCATAGTTAGTAGCTAGATGGCTTCTTCTCTCTTTTTGGATCTCAATACAATGTTCTCCCCCTCTCTTGTGGAGATCTATTCGATGTAATCTTCTTTTTGCGGTGTGTTTGTTGAGACCGATGAATTGTGGGTTTATGATCAAGTCTATCTATGAATAATATTTGAATCTTCTCTGAATTCTTTTATGTATGATTAGTTATTTTTGCAAGTCTCTTCGAATTATCAGTTTGGTTTGGCCTAATAGATTGGTTTTTCTTGCCATGGGAGAAGTGCTTAGCTTTGGGTTCTATCTTACGGTGTCCTTTCCCAGTGACAGAAGGGGCAGCAAGGCACGTATTGTATCGTTGCCATCGAGGATAACAAGATGGGGTTTTTATCATATTGCATGAAACTATCCCTCTACATCATGTCATCTTGCTTAAGGCGTTACTCTGTTTTTAACTTAATACTCTAGATGCATGCTGGATAGCGGTCGATGAGTGGAGCAATAGTAGTAGATGCAGAATCGTTTCGGTCTACTTGTCACGGACGTGATGCATATATACATGATCATACCTAGATATTCTCATAACTATGCTCAATTCTGTCAATTGCTCAACAGTAATTTGTTCACCCACCGTAGAATACTTATGCTCTTGAGAGAAGCCACTAGTGAAACCTATGGCCCCGGGGTCTCTTTCTCATCATATCAATCTCCATCACTTTCTTATTACTTTGCTTTTACTTTGCTTTTACTTTTTACTTTGCATCTATATGCCAAAAATACCAAAAATATTATTTATCATCTCTATCAGATCTCACTTTCGTAAGTGACCGTGAAGGGATTGACAACCCCTAAGCGCGTTGGTTGCGTTGAGCTATTGTTTTTGTGAAGGTACGAGGTGTTGGGGAATGTAGTAATTTCAACAGTTTCCTACGCACACGCAAGATCATGGTGATGCATAGCAACGAGAGGGGAGAGTGTTATCTACGTACCCTCGTAGACCGAAAGCAGAAGCGTTAGCACAACGCGCTTGATGTAGTCGTACGTCTTCACGATCCGACCGATCAAGTACCGAATGTACGGCACCTTCGAGTTCAGCACATGTTCAGCCCGATGACGTCCCTCGAACTCCGATCCAGCCGAGTGTTGACGGAGAGTTTCGTCAGCACGACGGCGTGGTGACGATGTTGATGTTCTACCGATGCATCACTTCGCCTAAGCACCGCTACAGTATTATCGAGGTGGACTATGGTGGAGGGGGGGCCGCACATGGCTAAAAGATCAACTTGATCAATTGTTGTGTCTCTAGGATGCCTCCTGCCCCCGTATATAAAGGAGCAAGGGGGGTGGCCGGCCAAGGGAGAGGGCGCTCTAGGAGGAGTCCTACTCCCACCGGGAGTAGGACTCCCCCTTCCCTAGTTGGATTAGGACTTGAGGGGGAAGGAGTGGAGGAGAAGGAAGGAAGGGGGGGCGCCGCCCCCCTCTCCTTATCCTATTCGGACTAGGGGGAGGGGCGCGCGGCCAGCCCTTGCCTCCTCTCCTCTCTTCCACCTAGGCCCACTAAGGCCCATTTGATTCCCGAGGGGTTCCGGTAACCTCTCGGTACTCCGGTAAAATCCCGATTTTACCCGGAACACTTCCGATATCCAAACATAGGCTTCCAATATATCAATCTTCATGTCTCGGCCATTTCGAGACTCCTCGTCATGTCCGTGATCACATCCGGGACTCCGAACAACCTTCGGTACATCAAAACATATAAACTCATAATATAACTATCATCGTAATGTTAAGCGTGCGGACCCTACGGGTTTGAGAACTATGTAGACATGACCGTGACACGTCTCCAGTCAATAACCAATAGCGGAACCTGGATGCTCATATTGGCTCCCACATATTCTACGAAGATCTTTATCGGTCAGACCGCATAACAACATACGGTGTTCCCTTTGTCATCGGTATGTTACTTGCCCGAGATTCGATCATCGTTATCTCAATACCTAGTTCAATCTAATTATCGGCAAGTCTCTTTACTCGTTTTGTAATACATCATCCTGCAACTAACTCATTAGTTGCAATGCCGAGAGGGCCCAGAGATACCTCTCCGACAATCGGAGTGACAAATCCTAATCTCGAAATACGCCAACCCAACAAGTACCTTCGGAGACACCTGTAGAGCACCTTTATAATCACCCAGTTATGTTGTGACGTTTGGTAGCACACAAAGTGTTCCTCTGGTAAACGGGAGTTGCATAATCTCATTGTCATAGGAATATGTATAAGTCATGAAGAAAGCAATAGCAACATACTAAACGATCGTGTGCTAAGCTAACGGAATGGGTCTTGTCAATCACATCATTCTCCTAATGATGTGATCCCATTAATCAAATGACAACTCATGTCTATGGTTAGGAAACATAACCATCTTTGATCAACGAGCTAGTCAAGTAGAGGCATACTAGTGACACTCTATTTGTCTATGTATTCACACATGTATTATGTTTCCGGTTAATACAATTCTAGCATGAATAATAAACATTTATCATGATATAAGGAAATAAATAATAACTTTATTATTGCCTCTAGGGCATATTTCCTTCAGTCTCCCACTTGCACTAGAGTCAATAATCGAGTTCACATCACCATGTGATTTAACATCAATAGTTCACATCACCATGTGATTAACACCCATAGTTCACATTGTCATGTGACCAACACCCAAAGGGTTTACAAGAGTCAATAATCTAGTTCACATCACTATGTGATTAATACCCAAAGAGTACTAAGGTGTGATCATATTTTGCTTGTGAGGGAAGTTTAGTCAATGGGTCTGCCACATTCAAATCCGTATGTATTTTGCAAATTTCTATGTCAACAATGCTCTGCACGGAGCTACTCTAGCTAATTGCTCCCACTTTCAATATGTATCCAGATTGATACTTAGAGTCATCTGGATCAGTGTCAAAACTTGCATCGACGTAACCCTTTACTACGAACCTTTTGTCACCTCCATAATCGAGAAACATATCCTTATTCCACTAAGGATAATTTTGACCAATGTCCAGTGATCTACTCCTAGATCACTATTGTACTCCCTTGCCAAACTCAGGGCAGGGTATACAATAGGTCTGGTACACAACATGCATACTTTATAGAACCTGTGGCTGAGGCATAGGGAATGACTTTCATTCTCTCTCTATCTTCTGCCGTGGTCGGGTTTTGAGTCTTACTCAACTTCACACCTTGTAACACAGGCAAGAACTCCTTTTTGATTGTTCCATTTTGAACTACTTCAAAATCTTGTAAAGGTATGTACTCATTGAAAAACTTATCAAGCGTCTTGATCTATCTCTATAGATCTTGATGCTCAATATGTAAGCAGCTTCACCGAGGTCTTTCTTTGAAAAACTCCTTTCAAACACTCCTTTATGCTTTGCAGAATAATTCTACATTATCTCCGATCAACAATATGTTACACACATATACTTATCAGAAAGGCTATAGTGCTCCCACTCACTTTATTGTAAATACAGGCTTCACTGCAAGTCCGTATAAAACTATATGCTTTGATCCACTTATCAAAGCGTATATTCCAACTCCGAGATGCCTGCAACAGTCTATAGATGGATCGCTAGAGCTTGCACATTTTGTTAGCACCTTTCTGATTGACAAAACCTTTTGGTTGCATCATATACAACTCTTCTTTAAGAAAACCATTAAGGAATGTAGTTTTGACATCCATTTGCCAGATTTCATAAAATGTGGCAATTGCTAACATGATTCGGACAGACTTAAGCATCGCTACAGTTGGGAAAATCTCATTGTAGTCAACACCTTGAACTTGTCGAAAACCTTTTGCGACAAGTCGAGCTTTGTAGATAGTAACACTACTATCAACATCCATCTTCCTCTTGAAGATCCATTTATTTTCTATGACTTTTCCGATCAACGGGCAAGTCCACCAAAGTCCACACTTTGTTCTCATACATGGATCCTTTCTTAGATTTCATGGCCTTCAAGCCATTTCACAGAATCTGGGCTCATCATCGCTTCCTCGTAGTTCGTAAGTTCATCATGGTCTAGTAACTTGACTTGCAGAACAGGATTACCGTACCACTCTGGTGCGGACCGTACTCTGGAAGACCTACGAGGTTCTGTAGTAACTTGATCTGATGTTTCATGATCATCATCATTAGCTTCCTCACTAATTGGTGTAGGAATCACTGGAAATGATTTCAGTGATGAACTATTTTCCAATTCAGGAGAAGGTACTATTACCTTATCAAGTTCTACTTTTCTCCCACTCACTTCTTTCGAGAGAAACTCCTTCTCTAGAAAGGATCCATTCTCAGCAACAAATATCTTGCCTTCAGATCTGTGATAGAAGGTGTACCCAATAGTTACTTTTGGGTATCCTATGAAGATGCACTTCTCCGACTTGGGTTTGAGCTTATCAAGATGAAACTTTTTCACATAAGCATTGCAACCCCAAACTTTAAGAAACGACAGCTTAGGTTTCTTGCTAAACCATAGTTCATACGGTGTCGTCTCAACGGATTTATATGGTGCCCCTTTTAAATGTGAATGCAGCTGTCTCTAATGCATAACCCCGGAACGATAGTGGTAAACTAGTAGAGACATCATAGATCGCACCATATCTAGTAAAGTACGATTACGACGTTCAGACACACCATTACGCTGTGGTGTTCCAGGTGGCATGAGTTTGTGAAACTATTCCACATTGTTTTTAATTGAAGACCAAACTCGTAACTCAAATATTCGCCTCTGCAATCAGATAGTAGAAACTTTATTTTCTTGTTACGATGATTTTCCACTTGACTCTGAAATTCTTTGAACTTTTCAAATGTTTCAGACTTATGTTTCATCAAGTAGATATACCCATATCTGCTCAAATCATCTGTGAAGGTCAGAAAATAACGATAAGCGCCGCGAGCCTCCACACTCATTGGACTGCATACATTAGTATGTATTATTTCCAATAAGTTTGTTGCTTGCTCCATTGTTCCGGAGAATGGAGTCTTAGTCATTTTTCCCATGAGGCATGGTTCGCAAGCATCAACTGATTCATAATCAAGTGATTCCAAATGCCCATCAGCATGGAGTTTTTTCATGCGCTTTATACCAATATGAACCAAACGGCAGTGCCACAAATAAGTTGCACTATCATTATTAGCTTTGCATCTTTTGGCTTCAATATTATGAATATGTGTATCAGTACGATCGAGATCCAACAAACTAATTTCATTGGGTGTATAACCAAATAAGGTTTTATTCATGTAAACAGAACAACAATTATTCTCTGATTTTAAATGAATAACGTATTGCAATAAACATGATCACATCATATTCATGCTCAACGCAAACGCCAAATAACATTTATTTAGGTTTAACACTAATCCCGAAAGTATAGGGTGTGTACAATGATGATCATATCAATCTTGGAACCACTTCCAACACACATCGTTACTTCACCCTTAACTAGTCTCTATTTATTCTGTAACTCCTGTTTCGAGTTACTAATTTTTAGCAACTGAACAAGTATCAAATACCCAGGGGCTACTATAAATACTAGTAAGGTACACATCAATAACCTGTATACAAAATATACCCTTGTTCACTTTGCCATCCTTCTTACCCACTAAATATTCAGGGCATTTCCGCTTCCAATGACCAGTCCCTTTGCAGTGTAAGCACTCAGTTTCAGGCTTTGGTCCAGCTTTGGGCTTCTTCGCGGGAGTGACAACTTGCTTGTCATTCTACTTGAAGTTCCCTTTCTTTCCCTTTACCCTTTCTTGGAACTAGTGGTCTTGTTTCATCAACACTTGATGCTCTTTCTTGATTTCTACCTTCATCGATTTCATCATCATGAAAAGCTCAGGAATCATTTACGCCATCCCTTGCATACTATAGTTCATCATGAAGTTCTACTAACTTGGTGATGGTGACTAGAGAATTCTGTCAATCACTATTTTATCTGGAAGATTAACTCCCACTTGATTCAAGCGATTGTAGTACCCAGAAAATCTGAGCACATGCTCACTGCTTGAGCTATTCTCCTCCATCTTTTAGCTATAGAACTTGTTGGAGACTTCATATCTCTCAACTCGGGTATTTGCTTGAAATTTTAATTTCAACTCCTGGAACATCTCATATGGTCCATGACGTTCAAAACGTCTTTGAAATCCCTATTCTAAGCTGTTAAGCATGGTGCACTAAACTATCAAGTACTCATCATATTGAGCTAGCCAAACGTTCATAACGTCTGCATCTGCTCCTGCAATAGGTTAGTCACTTAGCGGTGCATCAAGGCCTCCTGTAGCTGTGGCCCAAGGCCCAGGCGAACCATCTAACCCTAGCTGCCAGGAGCCCGATCCCCCCTCTCTCGATCTCACCCTATCCCTCTCTGAAGCGCCGCCACACCCATCTCCCCATCGATCCCCTTCCTCTCCTCACCTCGCGCCGCCACACACACACACACACACAAACACACCTGCATCGAGCCAGTGAGAGGAGCTCCCTACGCCCGATCCCCTCACCGCCACCATCGTGAGTGCCCCTCCGCTGCTTCGCCTCCCAGCCATGGCCATGCTGCAGAACCTCGCCCGTTCAAGCACGTTGCCACCGTTTCCCCGCCAAGCCTCCCTTCTACTCGCACCCTCCTGGCCAGCCGTGCCCCTCCATGGCCTTCTGCCCGAGCCACCAACCCCCGCCGCCTCCATGCGCCTGCGCCGGCGACCTTCGCCTCCAGCCATTGTCGGCGAGCAAGCCGCTCGAGCCTCCTCGTCGTTGCCTCTCCTTCACCTGAGCCGCGCTGGGAGTCCTTTGCTTCGTGCACGTGCTCGTCCTGCATCGCCTGAACACTCTTCGACCTGCTGCGGGGGCGGCCTCCTTCACTGACGCCTCAAGCCACAGCCGGCTTCCCGCACCGCTGCTGAGAACGGGTTTGCCGTCCACCCAACTCCGGCCTCCCCTACAACACTCTCACACGCAACCCTCATTGGCCTTCGAGGCTTCGATCCCCTGCCAAACGCCAAGACCGCAGCTCCATGTCCCCGTGGATGCCAAGCTCTCTTTCAGGGACCTCCTCAAGACCAGGAACGCCCTGACCGAGACCAACAAGTACCACTACGACCAACCCTCGCCAAGACCGACCCTGAAACACTCAGATTCGTCAAGTGTGCAACGACCCGTGTACAACTACGAATATTCGCCAAGTCCAACTACAAAGCGAAGACCATGTACCACTACTGTTCCCGTGGATTTTGGCAAAGTACCCCTATGCACGGATACGCCAAGGTCGACTATGCCCGATGATGTACCTCTGTCAATGACTCAAACGTCTACGAACCGTGTACGACTACCGTCGCCAATTTCGCGAGTACCTCTCCCGTTGTCGTGTACCAATACTTCCACTACGGTAATCGATTACCGATAGTACCACTACATCGACTACGACCCGTGAACAACTACATCGCATCAAACCTGAACCGTCCTGAATGCACGCTTTGAAGGTATAACCGCCGAGATGACCGCCGTGAACGAATGCATGAGTGATGTATGGGATGAACCGCGTGTTTTCACTGTATGCGATTGACGTTGCACGTTCCTCCTCATTTGCCATGCCGTCGACCCGTGGGAGCCCGGTTGCTGGGATCACCCCACCATCCTTGCATGACACGCTCATGCCCACTACCTTTTGCACCAGTATCTCCATGAGCTACCGGAACCGATATGTTGTCGTGGCATCATTTTAGAATTCGTTGCCATGGCACACTTTCTTTCCACCAAGGTGACAAATGCTTCATAATATGCTAACGTCAACATTTTCATAAAATTGCATATGTCATCCGCATCATGTTAACAACATTTAAAATGTTTAAAATTGTTGTTTGCATTAAATTGCTAGATGCATGTGGGGATTTTCCGGAATTGTTGTTTGTTTTTTTTCGAACCAATTTAAATTGCTTAGGTAGTGTTGTTTATTTGTGCTTCACCTATTGCCATGCTAACCAACATTTAAATCTTGTCTTGTTTATAAGTGAGAGCGAACTAAATATTTGAATGTGGTGTTTTGTCAATATGCATCTCGTTGCATATTGAGCTCCACTTAACTTGTAGTTTTGTTTGTGCACCTTGCCATGCCTCCTTAAACCGGACATGCATCATGATTGATTGTGCATCATGCCATGTTATGTGATGGTTGTTTACCATGTTGTTTGCTTCTTTCCGGTGTTGCTTCTTCTTGATAGTTCCCAGTTTCATTGCGATTGTGAGGATCCGTTCGACTACGTTGATTCGTCTTCTTCATGGACTTGTTCCTCTTACTAGCGGGATTTCAGGCAAGATGACCGTTACTCTGGATACCACTACAATCTTTGCTATGCTAGTTGTCTCGATGCTATTGCTATGTCGTGCTACCTACCACTTGTTTATCAAGCCTCCCAAGTTTTCCATGTTAGCCTCTATCCTTTTCCACCATCCCAGCAAACCGTTGTTTGGCTATGTTACCGCTTTTCTCAGCCCCTCTTATAGCGTTGCTAGTTGCAAGTGTAGTTGTAGGTGTTCCATGTTGGGACATGGATATCATGGATTTCATGGGATATCAAAATATCTCTTATTTAATTAATGCATCTATATAATTGGTAAAGGGTGGAAGGCTTAGCCTTTTGCTTGGTGTTTTGTTCCACTCTTGCCTCCTTAGTTTCTGTCATATCAGTGTTATGTTCCTTGATTTTGCGTCCCTAACACGGTGAGGGTCTATGGGCCCCTCTTGACAGTTCGCTTTCAATAAAACTCTTCCAGCAAGGCCCAACATTGGTTTTAACATTTGCCCAACCTAATAACTAAACATGATAATAAATTTGACACATAGGGAGTTAGCACTACCCGAGGTTCGTTATTCAACCTAATACAGGGGGCAGTGCTGATGGTGTTGGTCCCAAACTAGAGCACCATGCGGGGCCACCCCTTGGCAACTTGGGGTATTTTGGTACCTGTATGCTTAGCTCATCCATCGTGCCCTGAGACGAGATACATGCGGCTACTATCAGGGTGTCGGCACGTTGGGATGTGTTGCTGGACTTGTTTTACCATTGTCGAAATGTCTTGTGCACCGGGATTCCGAGTCTGATCAGAAGGTCCCGCGATGGAGGATTGTCTCCGTGGATCGTGAGCTTGTCATGGGCTAAGTTGGGGCACCCCTATAGGGTTTAAACTTTCAAGAGCCGTGCCCGCTGAGGGAGTCCTGGATTAGGGGGTGTCCGGATGGCCGGACTATACCTTCAGCCGGACTCCTGGACTATGAAGATACTAGATTGAAGACTTTGTCCCGTGTCTGGGAGGGACTTTCCTTGGCATGGAAGGCAAGCTTGGCGATTTGGATATACAGATCTCCTACCATTGTAATCGACTTTGTGTAACCCTAAGCCTCTCCGATGTCTATATAAACCAGAGGGTTTTAGTCCGTAGGACGACATACAGAACAACAATCATACTATAGGCTAGCTTCTAGGGTTTAGCCTCTCTGATCTCGTGGTAGATCTACTCTTGTACTACCCATATCATCAATATTAATCAAGCGGGACGTAGGGTTTTACCTCCATCAAGAGGGCCCGAACCTGGGTAAAACTTCGTGTCCCTTGCCTCCTGTTACCATCCGGTCTAGACGCACAGTTCGGGACCCCTACCCGAGATCTGCCGGTTTTGACACTGACATTGGTGCTTTCATTGAGAGTTCCTCTGTGTCGTCGCCGTCAGGCTTGATGGCTCCTACGATCATCAATAGCAATGCAGTCTAGGGTGAGACCTTCCTCCCCGGACAGATCTTCGTCTCCGGTGGCTTCGCACTATGAGCCAATTCAGTTGGCCATCTGGAGCAGATCGAAAGCTATGCCCCTGGCCGACAGGTCAGATCTGGAAGTTTAAACTACACGACTGACATCCGCGGGGACTTGATCGTCGACGGATTCGAGCCACCACCGAGCGCGCCATGCTGTCATGACGAGCATGATCTAGCTCTGCCGCCGAACAGTGCCCTGGAGGCCGCACCTGCATCGGCTTCGACCTTTAATTCGGAGCCAACTGCGCCGATCAAGGAGGGGCGGTTGGATGCCGCCTTGGGGGCTGCGATCCCAACGACAATCGAGCCGAACACCAGCCCCGCACTCCGCGAGACTCATGACTCCAAGGAGCCGGACTCCTCTCTGGACTCCGAACCCTCTGCACCCCTGCCGATCGAATCCGATTGGGCGCCGATCATGGAGTTTACTGCCGCGGACATCTTTCAGCACTCGCCTTTTGGCGATATTCTAAAGACACTAAAGTCTCTCTCTTTATCAGGAGAGCCCTGGCCAGACTACGGTCAGCAAGGTTGGGATACGGACGATGAAGAAATTCAAAGCCCACCCACCACCCACTTTGTAGCCACTGTCGATGATTTAACCGACATGCTTGACTTTGACTCTAAAGACATCGACGGCATGGACGCCGATGAAGGAGACGATGAAGAACCAGCGCCTACTGAGCCCTAGAAAGCCACCTCGTCATATGACGTATACATGGTGGACACACCAAAAGATGACAACGAGGAGTGGAAGGACGCACCAAAGGCTTGTTCCCTCGAGAAGCAGTCAAAACGGCGACGCAAACGCCGCCCCAAATCCCGCCTCGACAAAAATAACGATCACACAGACCCAGCGCTGGAGCAGGGCGAACCGCTGCCGGACAGCGGCAATCCGGATAATCAAACCGAACAAACAAATTCTATCAAGGATAATGGTCTGGACGATATAACGCCGGACAAGCACCCGGAGCAGCAGAATGCCCGTAAAAGGCTTGTTGCCACCGCGAGGAGTCTTAAAAAACAGAAGCAAAGGCTCAAGGCTGTGCAAGACACACTGCAATTCAGATGGAGTAAAATACTCAACACAGCAGCGAGGTACGGCGACAATCGCCCCTCCAAGAGCTACCCAAAGCGGAAGCTGCTACCTGAATTCGATGAGGAGGCCTTAGACCCCCCACAACCAAATATCAAAGCAGCCACCTGGCAAGATAAACGACCGCTCTACCAACACAGAGCGGCATACAACGCCACTCACAATACAACACGCGACCCATGCGAGGGCTCGCATCCAAAGGACGGCACAACAAGATCCATCTATGGACCACGCAAGCGCGCCCCATCATACAATGCAACACAACAAACATCCGAACAATGCGGTACACCCAGCTACAGGGGTGCTTCACACCCCCTATGTTTCACCGGTGAGGTGCTGGACCATGAATTTCCAGAGGGATTCAAACCCGTAAACATAGAGGCATACGACGGAACAACAGACCCTGGGGTCTGGATTGAGGACTACATCCTTCATATCCATATGGCTCGAGGAGATGATCTCCACGCCATCAAGTACTTACCCCTCAAGCTCAAAGAGCCAGCTCGTCACTGGCTCAAAGGCCTCCCCGAAAGCTCCATTGGAAGTTGGGAAGAGCTCGAAGACGCCTTTCGGGCAAATTTTCAAGGGACTTATGTCCGACCCCCGGATGCGGACGATTTGAGTCATATAACATAATAGCCCGGAGAGTCAGCCCGAAAGCTTTGGAATAGGTTTCTTACTAAAAAGAACCAGATTGTCGATTGTCCAGACGCCGAAGCCTTGGCAGCTTTTAAGCATAGCGTCTGTGATGAATGGCTCGCCAGACACCTCGGCCAAAATAAGCCGAGAACGATGGCCGCATTAACAAACTTCATGACCCGCTTTTGCGCGGGTGAGGACAGCTGGCTAGCCAGATGTAGCACCAGCGACCCCAGTACATCTGAAGTTAGAGATGGAAACAGGAAATCACGGCGCAACAGCAATAACAAACGCCGAAATAAAGAAGACAGCACGAAGGGCACGACAGTAAACGCCGGATTCAAAAGCTCTCGGCCAGGTCAGCAAAAGCCGCCCTCTAAAGGCACCAGGGATGAACTGTCCAGCCTCAACAAAATTCTGGACCAAGTATGTCAGATCCATAGTACCCCTGGTAAACCGGCTAATCATACCCACAGAGAATGTTGGGTCTTCAAGCAATCCGGCAAGCTCAACGCCGTACACAAGGGGGAGGATACACCAAGTGAAGACGAGGACGAGCCTCCCAAGCAAGAAACTGGGGAACAAAAGAAATTTCCACCAGAAGTCAAAACAGTAAACGTGTTACACGTGATCAAGGGAAAAAACAATGTGGCACTCCCAGGAAAATATACCCAACTGCCTGTCATCGAGAAGTCCTGCCACTGGTCGTCTCAACCGATCACTTTCGACCATCACGATTACTCAGCAAGTATCCGACACGCAGGATGGGCCGCCCTCGTATTAGACCCAATAATTGGTGGACGTCACTTCACACGAGTCTTGATGGACGGTGGCAGCAGTCTAAACCTAATATATCAGGATACAATCCGTGGGATGGGGTTAGACCCAACAAAAATTCGCCATAGCAATA
The DNA here is from genome assembly GCF_002162155.2 of Triticum dicoccoides. Lineage (NCBI taxonomy): Eukaryota > Viridiplantae > Streptophyta > Magnoliopsida > Poales > Poaceae > Triticum > Triticum dicoccoides. Next base: position 305,057,292 of record NC_041386.1, read on the forward strand.
CTACCTTCAAAGGAGTAACGCCAGGCCCAGGGGCTCGTTGTACAGGCTCCCTCCTATTACAAGTTATATTCGGCTCCCCCGATAACTTCCGTCGTGAGCATTTAACCTTCCACATCGCTCCGTTCCAAAGTGGCTATCAAGCACTGCTCGGACGCGAAGCTTTTGCTCGCTTTAATGCAATACCACACTACGCCTCCCTCACACTCAAGATGCCCGGTCCATGTGGCATCATTTTAGTGAAAGGAAATATCAAGCGATCTCTACGCGCCGAAGAGAGTGCGGCTGCATTGGCAGCCGCACACTAAAGGCGCCCGGACCAGCGAAAGCATCCAATAGGTCGTCAAGACCTCAGACACAATTAATCAAGTCCAACGCTGCTATTTATACCGAATAATTGGTCACACCCCTAGTTGTCAATACAAGGGGCTCAAGCGCGCAGACAAGTGGCAATTTTTTCTCATCTTGAATTATACATGGTTTCTTTAAAAACTATCTTTTTGCACGACAACTTTTTCACCTAAATTCCACTCTTTTACAGACGATCATCGTGCTACACCCGTCCAGGATACGGCACAATGGAGACACAGGCGCAGACGTGTAGCAGGGACCCGCTCCAAGGATTCTTTTCAGATTAAGACCCTGCGTAAACCTTTTTTACTGTCTCTTGTTGATACATATCCACCGTTGAGAAGGATGCTGACGTCTTGGCATGTGGCCACGCCAGAACAATGCACGAACCTAGACACAAGGGGCTTCTTATAAAGGCCATTATGCAGGCCCGGTTTATACCACAAAGACCGAATACCTTAGGGAGTGTTCGGCGTCGCGAGTTTGGCCTTATATGCATCAGCTCCGAATCATTGTCTTTGGTCAAATGTTGGGTTTGCCTGGCTCCTGTGTTTTGGTGCCTTACGTTCCGCTTTACCGGCTAAGGTAGCACCAAGAGATCTACTGCGATTGTGCCCTGGTTCATCCGGACGAGCACCTCAGTAGAGAAAGCCAAAAACTGACTGTCATGATATAGCGTGAGACTGGTCAACCACTCGATGACCTCTTGGAATGTTAGAATTCCTCCGCCTTAACGAAGGGCCATTTTCCGGCCAGGCATGTACGCACCCCGGGATCGGGAGAGTGCTGTCAGGACCATGATTCCAAGTCACATCGATCTAGCCGGTAACACGTCATATCACTTTGCGGCCTCAAGCACGGTATTCCACGGGTGTCGCCTTACCATGACCCGGGACCGTTTGCGCCTTTTGGCTCACGTATATGATAGTGTCGCTAGCATCCATATGACAGAGAACCCGGGCCGACATGGCTAGTCGTGAACCCAAAGCGGCACAGACCTATGGAGACAGGCATACATGAATCACATCGAACATGTCGGTCATCAGCGAGTGATTCCGGGCTGTAGCACTGGGCTAACAGGACTCCGGTGAACCGGGCTGTAGCAGGCTAAGTAGGACTCCGGATATCACCGCATGACATTTCCCCGAAGGGACAGACATAGGAACAAAGTGAAACACATGACGGCCAGTCAAGTGTCCTGAACAGTAGTGCTGGGCTAGCAGGACTCCGGTGAACCGGGCTGTAGCGGACTACTATGGCTCGAGGAACACTAGACTACATTTCCCCATAAGAAAGGCTGCCAAGGATAAACAACTAGATTGTCGGATCCCACTCATACCAAGCATTTCAATCATACACACAATATGCCCGATATGAGTACATACAACATGGCATCACAACAAAACTCTACAACTCAAGTACTTTATTTAAAGGCTCCAGGGAGCCATACATAACATGTTCATACAGATAGGTGTCACATGACCCGACACTCAAGTCATACAAACATACAAGCAGATGCGAAAGCAACTAGTCTGAGTACAGACTCTAGAAAGAAAGAAGGCTTCTCGAAGCTTGTCTATCTACATAGGGCCCTCCATGGCCAGGATCACCACCTGGGTGGCTAGTCACTCGTCGACGTCAAGGTCTATGTAGAACCCATCGGAGGGGGCAGTGTTGTCGTCTGAAAATAGTAATTAAGCAAACATGAGTACAAAGGTACTCAGCAAGTCTTACATCAGAACCTACTAAACATGCTTATTCTCAAGAAGGTGGTGGGGTTAATGCAGCAAGCCAGCTTTGACTCTTGGCTAAGCTATCCTATGGAACTCCACCAGTAAAATAGTTTTCGCACACGAGTCCACTACTCACCAACACAATACTCCACCGGGGATCCTCCCTCGTCATCCTACGAGAGGGCCATCCTCGGTACTCACACTTATCCTGAGTCTTTTAGTAGTATCCATTAACTTGTCTATGAACTGTATAAGCAACCAAGTAGTCCTTTACCGCGGACGCGGCTATTCGAATAGTTTTATACCCTGCAGGGGTGTACTTCTTCATACACGCTTTCACCACTTACCGCCGTTTACAAGACATGTACTCGGCAACCATCAAGCGGAAGCCCAGCGAGGGTGTCGTCCACGGCCTACCTAACACTTAAGTCTCTAGTCCAGGTTTATCGCCTATCCAGGTTCCATCCGCAGGGAGTCCGGCCGAGGTTTCCACATACGGCCCCGAACGATGTGAACAGGGTCCCGAGACGCCAAACGGGCGCCCGGCATACCCGGCCATGGTGTATCTACCGCAACATAGCCCACCCCTAGGGTCAGCGCTACGCACGGCCGCCAACACATAACCTACAAACACCAGAAACTATTTGCAACTCCTGGACAGAGTACTAGGGTGATTAAGAAGCCGAGAGGGTCCATTGGTTTCGGGCCCAATGTACGGTAGTAACTGCATCTTAAATCACACATACAGATCTTAGTTCTTAGGGACGGCCTTAATGAAACAACCCACCATGTACTCCTACATGGCCTCTCATCGATACCTTTACCAAAACATGTTCAACACATCCCTCACATTACCAACATAAGCATTTCACTCTAGCCCATCACCCAGATGAACCAGACCTGACACAACTCTAAGCATAGCAGGCATAGCAAGGTAGGAATCACATACATGGCTCAATCAACTCCTACACATGCTAGTGGGTTTCATCTAGTTACTGTGGCAATGATAGGTCATGCAGAGGATAAGGGTTCAACTACCGTAGCACACAGCAGATTGAAACGCGTTGTCTTAATGCAGTAAACAAGAGCAGAAGCAAGAACATGGGTTGTATCGGAATGATCAATGGTTGCTTGCCTGATGGAGTGGTAGTGGGATACTGCCCTTCAGTTGGATACTCGTGAATATCCTCGGAGGCAGAACCTACCACGAAGAACACATCGGAACACAATCAACACATGACGATATGCAACAATATGATGCATCCTATGATATGGCAATATGAATGTGTCTTGGCCTAATGCAAGCTATAACAGAAAGGATTGAACTTATTTGAATCAAAGATTCAATTATTAGCTTATTAAACATGGCTTTAATGGTGCATTTCCTTATTCTGCTTAAACAGCAAGGTAAACTTATTTTGTCATGCATGAAACCATTACAGATGGATAGATTGAATTTTTCTTATCATTTTTCATATATAAATCTTTGCATTTGGAGTTATGGTTGATTTTCTATGATTTTTAGAAGTTTTGACTATTTTTTAGAATTTCCTGTATAAGAATAAATCCAGTAATTTAATTACTGTGTCAGCATTACGTCAGGGTGACGTCAGTGGTCAACAGGGACGTCCAGGTCAAACCTGACTGGTGGGTCCCGCATGTCAGTAGTTAATTAAGCTAATTATATTTAGTTGAAACTAATCTGATTTAGTTAACAAAGGGAGCCCACTTGTCATTGACTCAGGGGAGTCAAACTGGGGTCAAACCCCTGGTCAGCGGGGTTAATCCCGCTGGCGTTGAGTCGCCGGCGAGGCCCGAGACGGTGGAGCGGCTCGGAAAACGCCCGCAGGGCACGGGCGAGGCCGTTCTTGGGCTCGTTGGAGAGCTCTTGCAGTCGCGCATCTAGTGGTGGTTGAGGCCGGGCCTATGGTGGCCGGAGACAACGACGGCGTGCTCCAAGGCGGCGGCCGGAGTTCGGCCATGTGCGGGGTTTGGGCTGCGGCGTGCAAACACGAAAACTGAGGCGCTAGCGAGGCACTACGCGATGCGGCAAGCACGTTGCATAGCACGGGATGACCAAATGGTCGCCGGAGCGATGCCGGCGACGAGCTCGAGCAGAAACGAGCTTCGGCCATGGTGGAACTATGGCCTAGAGGGTGCAAATGCGTGGGAAAGAAGAGGGGGAAGGCAGCGGAGCTCACAGGGAGGTCGATGAGCAGCTCAGTGGGCTCGGGGGCGACCGGAGCGAGGCGAATCGATGAACGGCATTCGGCGGGTACCGAGGTTGAAGACGGCGCGATAGCGGCGATGCAGGGCCTCCGACGAAGCGTGGCTCGATGGGGAGGGCGAGGTCATCGTGGCGGAGCGATTTGGCTTGTCGGAGGGGCGAGGGGGTGGCTCTGGCGTTGTCTACGGCGAACGGCGGCGAGGAACGCGCTCGGGCATCACGGGAGAGAGTGAGGGAGACGAGGGGGAGAGTGAGCAAGGATGAGAGGGGGACGTGGGGGTCGCGTGGCATCCCTGGACATCTCCAGGACGTCGGCAGAAGCAGGAGGTGGCCGGCGTGTGGCCGCGGGCGCCGGCCACGCGCTCCGCGTCCTTCTGGCGCGAGGAGGACGACGACTGGCAGGGCCAGTCGGCTGGGCCGAGCCAGGTGGGCTGGGCCAGCACAGGTAAGGCCCAGGTAGCTTCCCTCTCTCTCTCTTTTTATTTGTTTCTGTTTTTCTATTTAACTGCAACTGTTGGGCTTTAATTAAAATACTAAAACGTTTCCAAAAATCCTGAAAATAATTGTGGGCTCTGTTTAGATTATTTCCAACAGCAAACATTTATTTCCAGAATTATTTGGGCATTTAAATTATTTTATAGCATTTAAATGCCCAAATTCAAATACTTATGATTTAATTCAATGACCTTCTGTTGACCTAGAAAAATGTGCACCAATTTTGCCAGAGGTTTTAACCCAAGACAAAGAGGGTGAACTTTTTAGAAGGGAATTTCAGGTTCATTAAAAATAATTTTAGTAAACCCTAGTTGTTTCCAGGGGGGTGTTGGGGGTTTCTGCCTTCCCCATTTCAAATTTAAGAGAAATTTAAACATGATTCACACTCTAATGGTTGAACTAGCTAGGGTGTGACAAGTGCGGAGCCACCAGGGGCTATCTAGTAGCCCCACTATCAAACTCCCACGGCTAAGTGAAAGTGCTAAAGCATTATAGTCCGGTTGCCTCGCTCGCTCCGCTATCACCTCCTTAATAGGACCAAGACGTTGGGTTAAGTGTGAACGTGTGTTTTTTGCGAGCATCTCCGCATTATATGCGTGGGGGTTGAAGCCGACGGCTGCAATCTTTCAGGTTATACACATGTATACATAAACGGCTGCCCAGGAGGCATCATATTACTTTCAGGCAAAAGTATAAAAATAGCCTCATAAAAATTTGTAAAAGCATTTCGCTTACAATGAGATTACATCACTCGAACATAATATTTTTTGAGCACTGGGTCTCTATCAAACGAGCACCCTCAAGAACTTCCTCAAAGTAGTGCTCAGCAGCCATTCGACCTATGGCCGAATCCCGCGCTGCAGTGGTAGCATCCATCTCCGCCCAGTATGCTTTAACACGGGCAAAGGCCATCGGTCAGCCCTCTATACATGCCGACCTCTTCACCGCATTCATGCGCGGCACCACGTCAAGGAGCTGCTGCACCAAGCTGAAATAGCTGTTCGGTTTTGGCCTTTCCGGCCATAGCTGATCCAGAACAGACCTCATGGCGAGTCCGGACAACCTATTCAGTTCGGCCCATTCGGCTAATTGGTCAGTCAATGAAAGCAGACGCTCGGGAGAATGGAATTGTGTCCAAAACAGCTAGTCCACTTCATGGTCCATCTGACCCTGGAAGTACTTGGCCGCATCGGCAGCGCTCGCCACCAAATCCATATACACATCCTCCGAACTCCACAGCCAATCCAGAGAGGCATACTGTGGATCTCCGAACTTCCTCCGCACCATAAAGGATTTCCCAGCTACAATATCCCCGGCTTCCCGCAGCTCCTCCTTCTTCGCCCTCATAGCAGAGCAGATGTCTTTTCTCGTCGTAGCAGCCTTCTCAAGGTCCGATGCCTTAGCTAGGTTTTCCTTTTCAAGAACCCGGCAACGGTCGGCGGCGGCTTTTAATTCTATGGCCATCTTGGCCATCTTATCTTGGCTCTCGCCATGCGCGGCCTTCTCGGTTTTCAACTCCTCAGCCGCCTTCAAAGCAGTCGCATTACTAAACCTCACTTGTTCCTTGGCTCGGGCAAGTTCTGCCCGCAAGGCTTCAACAGTGGTAGCTCCATCTGTAGTCACAACATATTAAAGATACTGGCATCATGCTGCTCTTACTATGTGGCATTTACCAGATAATGACACTTACCCTGTGCCTCGTCAAGCCTTTTGTTAACAAGCTCGATGTCGGCGTCTGCCGCATCCAACTGCCGTTTTAAATGAGCAAACTTGCTAGTCCGGCTAGCCACCGGAGCTTCCATCACCTGCACATCGAGGCAGTATGGTTATTACCTGGGAATATGATCCTCTGTTCGTCATCGTTTCCGACGACAACCAGAGTCTCAGGGGCTACTATCTACACAGGGCACACCCAGCACATGCAGGACTATCATACGTTATTCTACGTACCTCAAAGCCTGTCGGTAGACTCATAAAGGCTTCATGCAATCCGCTTACGACGGACAAGATTCTATCCATCACTGTATTCATCAACACACGGTGTTCATCTGAGATGGCCGCTCACCCCACCAACTCCCTCAAAACATCCGATCACACACCAGACGGTGCCAGATTCTTTTTGCCGCTCTCTTCGGGAACCGGACACTGGGAGCTTCGGGGGTCAATGGGATTATCTTATGGCCTCATCGGACCCGGAGAGGCCCTCCGCGATGACACTTCAGGGTCGCCCGCTTCCGGAGCGGAGGAGTCCGGAGGGGGCATTTTGCTCTCTATCATCTCTGGAAGAAGAGCCCCCGAAGACGAGCTCATTTGAGAGGGGCTAAGGCCCGAACTGCAAAGATATATGCGGTGGTTATTTTCTCAGAAGAGAAAGATGGCATACCTGTACTATTAAAGTATTGCGGGTCACTTACGACTCGCGGGAGAATTGATCCCCCCGCGGACTTTGTGCGGCAAAAGCACCCCCCAAGGTAGGGCCCTCTGTGGGAGACTTCTTCTCCCGTTTGGAAGCTTCGGCTTTCGAATCCCCGGGCGCAGTCCTTTTCCTCCTCCGGTCGTCTTCCTTCATGGAGACGCTCACTCCCTCGGTTAGAATGGGCAGCGTTGGGGGCCCGCATCCGCCCGTATTATCCTCCCCAGTATCTTCCTTCAAGGGCTCCGGGCAAGGTGCGGCCTGGAGCATCTTTTCCAATACCGGATTCTCCAAACCCTCAGGTAGGGGGGCCGAACACCGAATCAACTTCGCCTTTGTCAGCCAGTCCTGGTCAAAAAGCAAACTCTCAGAAATAACTTCGTGACAAGTGAGAGATAGTATGTTCGGGCGAAAGATTTCCTTACCTGTTTGGCGGCGCGGTTACTACTCAGGCCCACGTCCTCGGTAATTTCTGGACACTCTACCTGAGGTCCGAAGAACGAATTGTACATCTCCTCGTGCGTCAGGCCGAGGAAATTTTGAATGACACGCGGTCCCTCGGGATTGAATTCCCACAAGCGAAGGGGGCGGCGTTTGCAAGACTGGACTTGACGAACCAACATAACTTGTATTACTGCAACCAAACTAAAATCTCCGTTGAAGAGATCTCGAATACGGCTTTGCAGTATAGGCACATCCTTGGCTGGACCCTAGCTCAGACCTCTGCTGATCCATGACATCAGTTGTGGTGGAGGGCCCGAGCGGAAAACTGGGGCGGCCGCCCACTTAGCACTTCTAGGAGCTGTAATGTAGAACCACTCCTGTTGCCACAATTCAGACACCTCTGGAATGGAACCTTTGGGCCATGGAGCTCCCGTCATCTTGCATATTGAGGCACCTCCGCACGCTGCATGTTGCCCCTTGATCATCTTCGGCTTTACTTCAAAGGTCTTGAGCCACATGCCAAAGTGAGGGGTAACTCAGAGGAAGGCCTCACACACGACAATAAATGTCGTGATATGAAGAAAGGAGTCCGGAGCTAGATCATGGAAATCTAGCCCGTAATAAAACATCAAGCCCCAGACAAAAGGATCCAGCGCAAGGCCTAGGCCTCGGAGGAAGTGGGAGACGAACACGACATTCTCGTTGGGTTCGGGGGAGGGGACACCCTGCCCTCGGGCGGGCAGCCGATGCACAACCTCGGCGGTCAAATATCTAGCCTCCCTCAACTTTTTGATGTCTTCTTCCATGACGGAGGAAGGCACCCATCGGCCTTGGAGGCTAGATCCGGACATGATTGAAGGTTCGGAGCACCTGACCTGAACCTTGGGTGTTTGAGCTTGAGGTG
>NC_041386.1:305066074-305118733 GCF_002162155.2 Triticum dicoccoides
AGCCTTGTCCCTTTATAAAGAGGGTGAATATCAAGCGTCCTCTCCGTGGCCGTTTGGACTTGCCTACAGTCTAGGAGTCCTAGAAGCGGTTGGGTTACCTACGCCCGTATTGATGAGAGTCCCGGAATAAGGGGACACGATCTCTGCTTTAACAAGACGTGCCAAGGAAACCGCCTCGCGTGACACGCTGAGGTGGGATAATAAAACGATTCGAATAAAGGCTTGGTCGTGGTGTGTCGCACCACGTAATACGTCAGCAGATTAGATTTGTGTAAATATTATTCTCTCTATGGCAATGTGTGGAAACTTATTTTGCAGGGCCGAACACTATCTTTGTGTTCAAAATCTTCTATGAAGTACTTGGAGGAGGAACCCGACTTGCAATGCCGAAGACAAACTGCGCGCCGGACTCGTCGTCATTGAAGCCTGGTTCAGGGGCTACTGAGGGAGTCCTGGATTAGGGGGTGTCCGGATGGCTGGACTATACCTTCATCCGGACTTCTGGACTATGAAGATACAAGATTGAAGACTTCGTCCCGTGTCCGGGAGGGACTTTCCTTGGCGTGGAAGGCAAGCTTGGCAATATGGATATACAGATCTCCTACCATTGTAACCGACTTTGTGTAACCCTAACCCTCTCCGGTGTCTATATAAACTGGAGGGTTTTAGTCCGTAGGACGACATACAGAACAACAATCATACCATAGGCTAGCTTCTAGGGTTTAGCCTCTCTGATCTCGTGGTAGATCTACTCTTGTACTACCCATATCATCAATATTAATCAAGCAGGACGTAGGGTTTTACCTCCATCAAGAGGGCCCGAACCTGGGTAAAACTTCGTGTCCCTTGCCTCCTGTTACCATCCGGCCTAGATGCACAGTTCGGGACCCCCTACCCGAGATCTGCCGGTTTTGACACTGACATTGGTGCTTTCATTGAGAGGTACAGGTAATGCGATGATCTGATGCGAGAGCGATGCTTGCTTGATTTGGAGTTCTTCCGCTTCTTTTCTTCGATCAAGGGATAGGTTCCAGGTCAGGGAAGCCTAGGGTAGCAGCGTGGATGTTGTTCTTCTTTTTCATTTGATTTCATCCGTAGTCGGATCCTGCACTTATGTATGATGATTTTTATGTATTGATGAACTATTGTATAAATGTTGTAGCTTGTGGTGAGTGTAAGCCTTTATGTTGTATTCTCATCTATTTAGTACATGGTATGTTGTAATGATATCCACCTTGCTATGCGCTCGAAATGCGGTTGTGTCTCAATCATGAATTCATCACGTGATTGGGATAGAATCACATCTTTGGCGCTTCAAGTTGGTATCAGAGCCTTACCGACCTTAGGAGCCCCCTTGATTGATCGAACCGCTGCCGTTGTTGAGTCTAGAAAAAAAAATTGAGTCTTAGTTATATCGGAGAGTAGGAATTCTTTTTACTCCTCAGCCCCTTGGTCGCTCTGGTGAGGACTCCTGACGTAGATGTTTTGACTTCACTCTCCTCTTTTTCACTCAATTTTTTTAGGATCACGCGGGTATTGTTGGATCATTGCGATACCATTATGACGGGAATTCTGTCTTGGTGCCTCCTGACATTTAGGGGTTGTGGAAGTGTCCCGGGGAGTTGAGCTCCAAGGTGTTTTTGTCATAATGCTTATCGTTTTCAGTTCCGGAATACCAGAGTTCAACAACATCGAAAACTTGTCTATACTCTTTGTGGTGAGAGTAGTTTGATGACACCCAGTACTGGGGAGAGCGATCTGATGTATTGCCACATCTAGTATATCGGATGTTTTCGAAGGTCTGAGGTACACGATTTCCGAGGTTTTCTAGGTTATTTTTTGACGGATGGATACAGCTGGAGTGTAGGATTTGTTAGTTGCGTGAGATATTTGTGCCTCCCTGTATCCCCAACACCAGATTGCATAACCAAAAAGTTTTGGGAGTTCATAGGTGGGAATTCAAGTAGTTACCTAGGATATCTTTCCGACAGATGCATGATATGAGATTGGGGTTCGACGTCTAGTGGTCCGCCTGTCCACGGTTGGTTTTACAGTGGTCTCGTTGTGTCTTAAAGAGTCCTTGGCTATGCTGACTCGGGGGCGCTTCCTATGCCATGTGCACTGCCTTGTACATGATGGTGTTGTATGATTGAGCCCGACGGGCCCCACCACGAAAATTTCGGACGAAATCTCTATCATATGTTTATTTCGGCTCATTCTGCAAGTCAATCCTTTGTTTTATTTTGTGTTGTGGTGTTCGAGTTGATTCGAAGTCAAATGTGGATTCCATACCTTTTCTAAGCGGTGTTCTCATATTTCTATGGGACTATTAATCATTATTGATCATCGATGTTGTTATGTCAATTCTTCTCAACCGGCGTGTTCCCTTCAAGTTAATAAACATTTGCAAGATCAATACTCAGTTCTTCGTAATGGTGTTTGTTTCATCCGCCCCAAGTTGTCTTTGTTTTTCCCGCCCTCCCACTTTTTTCTTCAAGGACTTAGATTTCTTAATCAAGTACCCCTTTTATCGATGTGAAGTCACTTCACTCTTTTCAATCAATGTTCTAACCCAGTGATTCTCATGAAGATGCTAAGGAAGCTTCAAGTTTATCGTTCTTCATTCTCATACTATTTTCCGATGGATTCAATTTAAGCTTCGATGTTGATCATATCCCTTTCCCCGTTTCCAATGCTTTCCCATGCCGGAGCACCTCTTAATTGCTCACCTCTCTCAATTCATATCCGAAGTGCCGAAGATATCTCAGAAGATTCAAGTTTCCATTCTTAATCCTTTCAACCTATTTTGAGGTTCTTACCTTATTCAAGCCATTCAAATCAAGCGGTGCATTATCACTTCCTAGGCAATCTTTTCCAACGGTGTTTATTTTCAGTGGGCCCTAACCCACAGGTCTTTTCCCAGTATCTTACCTGACTCTTCTAATTTTTTTCCGGAGCTATTCTCAAACTCTTTTCATTGTTTGACATAATAATGGATTTCCATCAGTCTTATGCCTTCTCCAAGATTGTTTCAAATTGTTTTCATCTTTCACTCAACCTTTCTATTCTTCATTCCAGAGTGCCTCAACAAATCATGGTGGTGTTTCTCGTCATCATTCTCAGATTTTGAAGACCGAATAAGAGTTCCTCTTAAATCTTTACCCGTTCTTCCAAAGATTCATGGTTCTAGCTTGATGCCATCCTCACATAATTTTTTCGATTGTGAGAATTCTTTTCAACCATCCTCTGCATTTCAGGAGTTGCGTTCCTTTCTCGATCATCCGAAGGCCATCATTTCAGAAGATTATTCATTCTCAGCTTTCCGCTCCCATTTCACCAATCTTACTGGTGCATCGTTAAAGTATTCTCTAATCAGCTCATGATCACTTCGTTCCCTTGTATCATCTTCGTATGTTCGTAATGCTTTCTGAAGAGTCATTCTCTTTTCATCATTCGTTTCAATCCTTATGGTGGTTCATTCAAGAGTTCTCTTCCTTGATTATCACATCATTTCATTCGTTCTTCCTAATCCTACTGGTGGTTTGTTGGAGACCTTCCCAAGGTTGTTCTATCTCTCTTTAATCATTTTCAATGAGAATAAGTAGTATGCCAAATCCGTTGCTTGTCATCAATTTAAATTGGTGAAGCATGCGCATAACATAATTCTTATTCTTGTTTCATCAAAGTGATTCATCTTTATTTCTGGAATTGCTCATCATATCACATTCTCAGTTTGAGATGCTTCATCTTTTCTTTTCGGAGTTCCAAGCTCTCTCAATTATTTCATCGCGAAGCTCCATCTAAATTGTCACAAGGTTTTCATGTGTTATTTTTCAACCTTCACTTCCTACCATTTCTTTTCTTACCGAAGTTCTTCAAGAGTTTCTTCATGGTGGCTCATCAAGGATTTAATTCATTTTCGAAGTGTTCTTCAAGATTCTTGTTGGAGGAGTTCAAGCACTCTTCATCACGCGTTCCGAACTGCAATTGTTGTCCATTATCTTTTGAGGTGGTGCTATGTCATTCATGATAATTTCCCTTCGGTTCCATGATTCACAAGTTTTCAAGAGTGACATATTTTAAAACCCATCATTTTCAATTCGTTCACGAGATATTTTCAACCCAACAATTTCTTCGTTGGTGTTATCTTGGCATAGATTTCACTTAAAGCCTTCCCCAAGGAATATTGTTGTTATGGTGTTTATCAATGATCCAAGTTTTCTCCTATCCTCTCGGCAAAAGAAGTTTTCATCTCTTCGGTGATCTCAAGCAAGCAATTATTTTTTTGTTAGTGGCAGAATTTCACCTCAAGATTTGAGATGTTTTCCATAAGCCCACAACAAGTTTATCACTTGCGTTGTTGATTATCCAATAACTCCGTTCAACCCTTCTTTATAATGATGCTCTTTCAATTTTAGTTGGGAGATTTGTCATTTTCATTCTCCATTCTTTTCATTCCACTCTTTTGTTCCGGAGGCATTGTGATGTTACTCTCTTCGACCCATCATATCAATTTGTAAATATCATGTTCTTTTCCTCGCTTATCTGTTTAGTAGGAGTGTTGTGTCCTCTGCTCAAGTTCTTTTCATCTTATCAAGTCTTGCATCTCTTTTCAACCGGAGTGTTGTTCGAATTTGTTTGTCCTTGTTCCTTGTTTATCTCGTTAAAAGCAAAGTGGTTTCAATCCCTTCCTGTCCATTGTGCTCGTCATTCATAGCTTTGCAACCTCCAAGGTTCACATGGTGTTCCTTGTTTCTCTTTTCTACTGGAGTGCTCTCAATTTCGTTCAACTCTGTTGTGTTCTTTCTTTCAAGTTTTCAACCTCTCAAGGTTGATTGTTTTCACTCATTTGTCAAAGAATCAACTTTGTTTTACCTCTTCCTCTTTTGTTTCTCCCTGGTGCCATCCTTAGATCTCGGGTGGAGATCTCTTGTAAGTGGAGGAGAGTTGTGACGCCCCGAGACCGACGCTCCAGAAGCCTTCCATGTTCTTCTTTGCCGTCGTGTGTTTTATTTTTGTTGTTGTTGCATTTCATCATGTCATCTCTTGCATCGCATCATGTCATCATGCCAGCATGTCATTTTTTTCCAACTCATCTTAATAAATCATATGGATCTTCGATTCATTTAAACCGACGGAATTCACATGTTGATTCTCTTTATAACATATCCTCCCAATATATTAGGGAGCTATAATGAATATTCCATTAACGTGGAATCACCCATAACACAATTGCACTACTCTTCAACTCTTCTTTTATCCGACTCAACTCCTATCCTTCCTTTTCGGCCTTATCCTTCCTTTTCGGCCTTTTAAGTTAAATTGCAAATTGAGTTGCAATTTTACTGTCTCCATAGATGTTCCAAATCCGCCCATAAATCACATCTAATGTGTGGGGTCATTTCCACAAATCTCAGCCCATTTAGAGTCCATTCGAATGGGCTTCAAAATTCAAACATGTTGAATTAAATACAACGTGTGCGAATTTATTTTCTCTAAAAATCCTGTTGCCATTTTATTTAAATTGCTCATATTTTTATGAGATCGGGAAAATAACCCCCTTGCACAAATCATTTCCGTAACCCTCCCTTTCTTTTCTTCTCTCTAATTCTTTTCTCTTAAAGGAAATAAGAGAGAGAGAGAGAGCCCAACCAGCCAAGGCGGCCACTTGGGCCTCCTGTAGCTGCGGCCCAAGGCCCAGCCGACCCCTCTAATCCTAGCCGCCAGGAGCCCGATCCCCCCCTATCTCGATCTCACCCTATCCCTCCGTGCAGCGCCGCCACACCCGTCTCTATCAATCCCATTCCTCTCGCTCGTCTCCCTCTCATCACCTTGCACCGCCACACACACACGCGCACGCATCGAGCCAGGGAGTGGATCTCCCTGCACCCGATCCCCTCGCCGCCACCACCATGAGTCCTCCTCTGTCGCATCGCCTCCCAGCCATGGCCATGCCGCAGAACCTCGCCCGTTCAAGCACGTCACCGCCGTTTCCCCACCAAGCCTCCCTTCTGCTCGCACCATCCTGGCCAGCTGTGCCCCTCCATGGCCTTCTGCCCGAGCCACCAACCAGCATTGCCTCAATGCTCCTGCGCCGGCGACCTCCGCCTCCAGCCATTGCCGGTGAGCAAGCCGCTCGAGCCTCGTCGTCGTTGCCTCTGCATCACCTGAGCCGCGCTGGGAGCCCTCTGCTTCTCGCACGTGCTCATCCTGCATCGCCTGTACACTCTTCAACCTGCCACGGGGGCCGCCTCCTTCACCGATGCCTCAAGCCACCGCCGGCTTCCCGCACCGCTGCTAGGAACAGGATGCCGTTTTCCCAACTCCGGCCTCTCCTACAGCACTCTTAGACGCATCCCTTGTTGGCCTTCGAGGCTTCGATCCCTTGACCGACGCCAAGACCGCAGCTCCATGTCCTCGTGGATGTCAAGCTCTCTTTCGGGGACCTCCTCAAGACCAGGAACGCCCTGACCGAGAAAGACAAGTACCACTACGACCATCCCTCGCCAAGACCGACCTTGAAAGACTCAGATTCGTCAAGTGTGCAACGACCCGTGTACAACTACGAAGATTCGCCCAGTCCAATTACAAAGCGAAGACCATGTACCACTACTGTTCCCGTGGATTTTGGCAAAGTACCCCTACGCACGGATACACCAAGGTCGACTATGCCTAATCATGCGACAAGTACCTCTGTCAATGACTCGAACGTCTACGAACCATGTACGACTACCGTCGCCAATATCGCGAGTACCTCTCTCATTGTTGTGTACCACTACTTCCACTATCGTCGCCGAGTACCGATAGTACCACTACGTCAACTACGACCCGTGAACAACTACATTGCATCGAACTTGAACCGTCCTGAATGCACGCTTCAAAGGTATAACTGCCGAGACAACCACTGTCGTGGATTTGTCACGGCAGATGTCCTTGTGAAAGGACTTAGTCATGGAGCCATCGCTACGGGTTAGCTTTAAGGGGTTAAACCGGACAAGGGGACATGGGGAATTTTATACTAGTTTGTCCCCTTCGAGGAAGGTAAAAGCCTACGTCTAGCTGTGATTGGTATTGCTAGGGTTTCGAAGGCCAGGGAGCGAATCCGCTTTGTCTGGCTCTCGAGTTGTTGTCTGTTGTCCCTAAACCGCTATCGGGTCATCCCTTTATATACATAGGTTGACGCCCGCCGGTTTACAGAGTCCCGAGGCCGGATCATAAACGTGTCAGGCTCGGTCTCTATCCTTCCTATCTTACAATGCAAGTTACATAACAAGGTCTGTTTACATCTACAAGCCTTAACTCGCCTTTGGGCCTTGCGCCTTCATAAAGTGCCATCATTCTTACGTCTTCATGGGCTTCTAATCTTCATAAAGTTAATCCGGCTACTCCTGGCCGGTTTACGCCCAGTAGTAATATCCCCAACATTAGGCCCCAGATTGGTTTGAACTTGTTCATGTCAATCTTCAACACTTAGAAAAATTCCTCCTTTGCATCTTCACCTTGATCTTGTAAACCGTCGTGACATCATACTCCAGGATCATGATAAACCGCCATGACGTCACTTTGTTACTTAAAAAATGATATATCTCACCTTCAGTTAATGAGCCTCCGACAATCGAGGCGACCGCTCCTGTTAGGTACCCAATATTCCGGCTCCTCGATTCTCGCACATGTCACCTCCCCCCTTTACTTTATAAATAGGGCCAAGGGTCATTTCCTTTTTTTCCCTCCATCTCTTCGCTTCTTTTTCCTCCTCGCGACGCCCCTGCACCCGAGCGCCGCTGCCATCGCCGAGCTCCGCCTCCGCTTCGCCGTTGGCCGCTGCATCAACCTGTTCGCACCAGAGTTCCACGGCGCCCTTCCGCTGCTTCCGCCGTCGTAGTAAGTCTTTTTCCCTTTCTTTATTAGATCCATTAGGGTTTCCTTGTTCTTCACTGTTCTTGAGGTTCATCAGAGCTTTCAGTGTTGCTCTTTCATGGCCTTTAGGTGAATACTTCATATCTGACGTACTCCTTACCGTAGCTAACCTTCCCTTGTCACCACAAACCCTTATGCGCAAAGAACTGATCTAGTCCTTCATAAGTTGCTTCGGTTCTGCACCCCTTCTAGATCCAATTATTTTTACTTTTATGTCTTATCTTAGATCTGAAATTTTCATATGTCACTGTGAGATCTGTTTCTATGTCCCTATGAGATCTGTTTCTCCTTGCACCAACATAAGCGGTTTAACCTTGTATAAGCAGTCTATGCCATTAGCCCTCTGATAAATCGGAGGAGCATTTTACCTTCGTAATTATGCTCTGGTTTAACAGTGTCTGAGTATTCTTGTGCAAGTATTACCCTTTTCCATTATTGCATTAGTCTCCGGTTTACACCATTTCACATATCAGTATGTTTCTTACTCCCTTGTCTCTTGCATATAATCATGCGTAATTTATAAACCGGTCTTTCATTTTCAGCTTGTTTGTTTCACAATGGCCAAACAATTCACTGCCTGCAACTGGGCTCGTTCCCGGGTTACTGAGACTCAGTTGAATGAGATGGTTAGCATTGGCTCCCTGCCTAAGAAAACTGAAATCAAATGGCGAGTTCGAGGAACAGAAAATCCTCCAACCCCAAGGCAGGGCGAGGTGGTGGTCTTTCTTGACCATATAGGCCATGGCTTCAAACCGCTAGGGTCAAAGTTTTATTGGGATGTGCTTGCCAGCTTCCAAATTCACCCGCAAGATATTGGTCCCAACTCGGTTTCCAACTTATGAAACTTCCAGGTCTTCTGTGAAGTATATTTACAAGAAGAACCAACTGCAGAATTGTTCCGGGATTTCTTTCACTTAAACTGGCGCACAGAGTTTGTAAATGGCCCAAACACAGAACTTGGTGGTGTCTCGATTCAAAAATGGAAAGAAGTTGAATTTCCTCATGCCAAACATCATAGCCATCCAAAGGAATGGAATCAAACTTGGTTTTATTGCAGAGACACTTCGCCTGAAGATGAAAATCCCCTCCCCAGCTTTCGTGATCACTGACTATCCAATACTCACCCCATGCCACAACGCCTGAGCTCTTCAGAAAGGGCAAAATACGCTCCTCAACTCGCCAAACTCCGGGCCTTTATGGCAAACAGTTTAACAGGCGTGGATTTTGTGCGCTGTTGGATATCCTGGAGTATCTTGCCGCTAAGCCGGCGTCCCGGTTTAATGTGTGAATATACCGGTGAGGTTGATGACCCTCAACGCCATTGCAACATCCAATTATCTGTGGAAGAAGTCACTGAAGGTGTAAAGAAGATCCTGAATGAGTCAGAACTGATCTGTAGTCAAACCGGTCTGAGTCCCTTCTATGCCAAGAACAAACCGCCTGATGTAAGCATTATACTTCCTCTTCATCTCTAATATCTTTAACTTATGCAACCTGTAACCCTTCTTCTTTATATGTAGGGTGATGACCCCTTCTGGAAACGGAAAACGTAGAGAAAGCGGCAAAGCCGACTGGAGACAAAGCGGTCAAGCCATCTCGCCCAAAGACCAAAGCCGTAAAACGGACGTCAAAACGGAAAACGGCTGACCGGATTAATATGGAGCTTGATTATGATACTGATGATCCAGAAGTTGAGGTAGAACTTGACTCACTTGGCTCTCTTTTCATGCATCTCATTAACAATGATCTTCCTCAGGAGGACGCAGAAGCTAGTCAAGCTGATGACGTAGAGGTAATTACCCTTTCCTCTGGTTCAGACTCTATGCCAACACAAAAAAACTCGCCAAGCAGTCCGGAAAGTAAGCTTTTCTCATCCCCTTGCTCACCTGGATCCAACATTTATTTTGAAGACTCAGCAGCATGAAGCTCGCCGGACAACCCGGCACAGTGGCTAACAGGTTACTTCAGCCGGTTTACCTGATACTCCGGTTCGGAAGCGCTGGTCCGAGGTCTCTCCTACTTCTGACCATTCTTACCCCAAGGAAGGTTATTTCAGACAGCCTCTTAATCCGTCTGATTCAAATTATCAGGTGACACCTCCTTCATCTTCTGGTGAATCGACAGCAACTCAACTCCCCCTTTGAAAACTGTGGCCGGGTGAGTTGTAAAAACCTTTCCTTTCAATGCGCCATAAATCCTTTGAATAGGATGTTAATCCTCTTTTATTTTGTTTGCAGGGCTAAAGCCAGACCCAGCAAGAAAGCTCGGGTCACCCATCCGCCAGAAGACCCTGTCGTCGAAGAAGAAGAACCAAGAGGTGAACCGGAACAGACTGGTGAACCGGAAGGCCCCCATACTGAAGCTACTTTTGATGATCCACCCCTTGAAGGCCAACATACTAATGAGCCAACAGATGTTGAGCCTGCCGCACCCGATACTGAACTGACAGAACCAAACCGGGCTAGTCTGGTGAAAGACACTGAAATTCCAGCATCATCAACCAAAAATCCTGAAGGCCAAGGTGATGATGTTATTATTACTGGAATAGGCCACAGCTCACCTGGCCATCCCGTCATTTTAGCTCAGCACAGTGCCAAAGAAGAGCAAGCTGCCCGGGATAAAGGTAAATGGAGCAGCGACTTATCAAGCTATGCTCATCTTAACGCTGATGAGCTTCATTCTGGCTTCCTGAACCGTGTGCACTCAAACCGCGATTATGAAGCCGGTTTGGTGAACTTGATGAAAGAGCGATATGAGGTAAATTCCACTCCCTTTGTATATTGACTTATAGCTGATACACTTTTCCCAAGTAGCCCCCAAGGGCCGTTTTATGATTGTTAATCACAAACTGGGTCTTTGTAACACTTTAAGCATCTCATCATTGATCCTTGCAATGGCAGGTCGCTAATAATAGATAAGACTCATCTTGAAAAAATTAGATAACTTTCTGCAGCATAGCCCCCAAAGGCCGGTTTAAATTGGCAAGTTAATCTGGTCTTTAATCCACACATTCATTTTAGAACAGACGCACATTAGCCCCCAAGTGTCAAGGATAATGCTTGAATTGTTCTGGAGACTTGTATAAAGTGTAGTATTTGAGAGCAAATAGGCATTAGCCCCCACGTATGAAGGGCATAACTTTGTTATACGCTTTGTACTTTAGCACATATATATGCTATTTGTTTAACATACCTTCAACATGACAGACTGAACTAAGAAGCAAAGATGCCCGAAATTCTGACTTACAAGAGAATGTGAAGTCACAACAAGACGAGGCTGCAAAAGCCAAACAGGAACTGACCCAGGCCCTGGCCGTAATGGAATAACCGAAAGAATCCTTCAACCAAGAGCGTGTTGAATGGGAAACCGAGAAATCCGGTTTAACCAAAAGAGTTGTAGACGCCAAGGCAGCCCTGAAGCCAGTGGTTGAAGAACTAGCCGGTTTGAAACGCCAAATCAATGCTATGACCTCTGCTATGTTTGGTAAGTGTCTGCTTATGTGTGTTGCGCCAGTCGATGAATCTTATAACTGACGAAAATGTTGATAAAATCTTTGGCAGGCACTCGGATCGCTCATCTTGGTACAGATATGCGGATGAAGCTCAAAGCGGCATATACATTGGTTGAACAGCTATACTCTGGGTCTCAACGGGTTATCAGCACGGCAGCTTATAACAAACCGGCTCCAACCTTGATTAAGGAGACCCTTGAGAAGCTGGGCATGTTACCAGCCCGTATTGCCGAGTTGAAGAGAGCAGCTGCCAGAGCAGGAGCTTTAACCGCCCTTATTCGAGCCAAAGCCTGGATTCCAGACCTTGAAGCGGAGGATATCATTAAAGGATACCCAGGCGTTAAAGAAGACGGTTCAAACTTCAACAATGATGATCTTCAGCGGCTGACCAAACAGATGCGGCCAGCAGCCAGCAAGTTGGCTGATGATACCGATTTGTCCCATTTTCAACCGTTTTATGATGCAGAAGGGAAAAGACAGTCGGCCGACATCCATGAAGTCGATGAACTTGTGCCTCTGATTCGTAAGCACACTTACGCCCCTGATATTAACCCTTCCAATCTTATCCATGAGGAAGCAGTGTTCCAAGCGTTAACTGGAATCGATTGGTCAAGGGTTGATTTCCAGTGGCTGGGGAGGGATGAAGAAGTGCCTACACCAACTGACCCTCAACCGTCAAACTGTCGCGATGAAGAGTCTTGATCCGGTCGCCAGTTTATATGGCTACTGTGAAAAACAATGATACTATTTGAGCCACTTTGAAGCTTCATGTAATAGGATAGCTGAAACTCCGTTATCTTGCAATGCCATCGAGCATGTTTCATAATACTTTGTGACAATCTGTGCCGCCCTTTGGGATATATTTATGCATAAACCATGACGAATTGCGTTCCTGGGTACAACAACTTAAAAGTATCTAGCGGTTTACCGCTAGACGTGTCATGATGTCCAAGAAGTATATAGTACCTAGATGAATAATCAAGTGTTTGTACAAAAAGTAATGTACAGAACATACCTCATTGGTTGACCAAACGTGTATACGGCAAAGGTGTTAATACCAATCCAGAACGTTGCTAACTCCATCCTCATAATGCCGGTCTATATATTAAACCGGACCGGGATAACCACTGGATTTTCTTTATAACACTAGCGATTTAGTCAAACCAGACCGGGTCAATGAACACCGGTTTATAATTGATCATGTGCCCACAACTTGTAGTTGAGAAGCAAGCCGGGTCAAGGACGGCCGGTTTATCAAAAAATACTTATGATTTTCAACAAACAAAATTCAAACAGGAAAATATGCAAGGCTTTTTACGAGCTGCCAGGCTCCAAATCGAGGTTTTTCATGGGCTGCCAGGCCTCTGAGTTAAACCATTTAACAAAGCCTTTTAATATGGGCCTCCAATTAACCAATCATCATTTTAACTGTGACAAGTTCAGGGTCTGTAAAAGATTGACTTGTCAAACGTTCGATGGGTCATACCAGGATTACCTGGACAGGAGTGGCTTACTTGATGAAGGCAGGTTAACCCAGGTTTTTACGTGAATACACCAGGCTTCCAAGTCGTGGCTTGATAGCCAATTACGAGGGTCCTTTCAAACTCTTTGTTGCTTTGCAAAAAGAGCCCCCAAGTAACTTTGTGAGCGATGCTCAATGTGTGCCCATGTTTGAGTCTATACTGTGTACAACACTCTCTTTGGCTCCACAAATTTTTCCCTTTGTGGCTTAAATGCCTATCAAGAGGTGTAGCTATGGTGTGAGGACAACCAAGCCCCCTAGTGATATCCCTTCATGGTTTAAAAACCTATCAAGAGGTGTAGCTGTAGTTCAAATATGACCAAGCCCCCTAGTGATTTTCTTTATATCTATGCAGCTGCTAAAGCCGGATTAACAAAACTCCGCTTTGTCAGTTAACTTGTAAAAGCACACACAGGATATAAAAAGAATAGATACCCCGCTTATAACGGAGGCTCCGGTTTATTATATGATATATACACTGTCATAAATATGTACAGATGAGGAGCCTATGGCTTCAAGTATAGTAAGGCCGAAGGAGAGCTATGTTCCATGGCCGCTTGGTCTCCTCCTCCGATTGACGTGAGTCTTCATGCTCTCGAACATCAATGAGGTAGTAAGATCCGTTGTGCAGATATTTGCTGACCACAAAGGGTCCTTCCCAAGGTGGGGATAACTTGTGCATATCAGTCTGATCCTGGATGAGCCGGAGCACCAAATCACCTTCTTGAAAGGTTCTGGTTTTAACTCGGCGGCTGTGATAACATCGGAGAACTTGTTGATAAATCGCCGATCCTGCTGTTGCAAGATCACGCTCTTCATCCAACAGGTCCAGTGAATCCCGACATGCCGTCTCATTATCAGCTTCAACATAAGCTGCCACACGAGGTGAATAGTGACAGATGTCACTAGGAAGAACCGCTTCCGCTCCATAGACCATGAAGAAAGTTGTGTAACCCGTAGACCTATTTGGTGTGGTGTTGATGCTCCATAACACAGAAGGTAGCTCCTCAACACAACAACCCGGCGTCCGCTTTAAGGGAACCATAAGCCTTGGTTTGATACCCCGTAGAATTTCTTGATTTGCCCTTTCTGCTTGACCATTAGATTGGGGGTGAGCCACCGACGCTAGATCAAGCCGGATGTGCTCACGTTGACAGAATTCTTCCATCTCCCCTTTTGACAGATTAGTACCATTATCTGTTATAATGTTGTGTGGAATACCAAACCGGAATATCACCTTCTTGATGAATTGAACCGCCGTGGCTGCATCACACTTGCTGACTGGCTCTGCCTCCACCCATTTAGTGAATTTATCAACTACTACTAACAGGTGGGTCTTTTTGTCCTTAGAGCGCTTGAAGGGTCCAACCATATCAAGCCCCCAAGTTGCAAACGGCCACGTAATTGGAATCATCCGCAACTCTTGAGCTGGAACGTGCGCACGGCAGGGAAATTTTTGACATCCATCACATCTCTTAACTAAATCCTCCGCATCAGCATGCGTCGTCAACCATTAAAAACCGTGGCGAAAAGCTTTGGCAACCAACGACTTTGAACCGGCATGGTGACCGCAATCCCCTTCATGGATTTCTCGCAAAATCTCACAACCTTCTTGAGGAGAAACACAGCGCTGAATTGCTCCTGAAACACTGTAACGATGTAACTCCCCGTCGAGTATGGTCATGGACTTGGAACGCCGGATTATCTATCGAGCCAACATTTCATCATCTGGTAATTCGCCCCGGTTCATGTAAGCCAGATATGGGATCGTCCAATCCGGTATAGCATGCAGAGCTGCCACCAACTAAGCCTCCGGATCAGGAATAGCCAAATCTTCTTCAGTTGGCACTTTGACTAACGGATTATGAAACACATCAAGAAAAACATTTGGCGGGACCGGTTTACGCTGGGAACCAAGACGACTTAAAGCATCTGCCGCTTCATTCATCCGCCGGTCTATATGGTCCACCTGATAACCTTTAAAGTGACCAGCCACTGCGTCCACCTCTCGCCGATATGCAGCCATGAGAGAGTCCTTAGAATCCCAAGTGCCAGACACCTGTTGAGCCACCAGATCTGAATCGCCGAAGCACTTAACCCGGCTCAAATTCATCTCCTTAGCCATCCGAAGACTATGGAGCAAGGCCTCATATTCAGCTGCATTGTTAGTACAAGGGAACATTAAACGGAGGACATAACAAAACTTGTCACCTCATGGGGAAGTTAGTATGACTCCAGCCCCCGAGCCCTCCAACTTTCTGGATCCATCAAAATGAATAGTCCAATATGTATTATCTGGTTTCTCTTCAGGTGCCTGTAACTCCGTCCAATCATTGATGAAATCCACGAGTGCCTGGGATTTAATCGCTGTGCGGGGTATATACTTGAGCCCATGAGGTCCAAGCTCAATGGCCCACTTGTCACCTCATGGGGAAGTTAGTATGACTCCAGCCCCCGAGCCCTCCAACTTTTTGGATCCATCAAAATGAATAGTCCAATATGTATTATCTGGTTTCAATTCAGGTCCCTGTAACTCCGTCCAATCATTGATGAAATCCACGAGTGCCTGGGATTTAATCGCTGTGCGGGGTATATACTTGAGCCCATGAGGTCCAAGCTCAATGGCCCACTTGGCAATCCGGCCAGTTGCTTCTCTGTTTTGAATGATGTCACCCAGAGGAGCTGAACTGACAACTGTGATAGGATGGCCATAAAAATAATGTTTAAGCTTCCGGCTCGCCATAAACACCCCATATACCAGCTTCTGCCAATGCGGGTACCTCTGCTTTGACTCAATGAGCACCTCGCTGATATAATAAACTGGCCATTGAACCAAATATTCCTTGCCAAGCTCCTTGCGCTCTACCACAATGGCTACGCTAACAGCCCGGGCATTAGCAGCCACATATAATAATAATGGCTCTTTATCGATCGGCGCTGCAAGCACGGGCGGTTCAGCTAGCTGCCTCTTTAGATCCTCGAACGCCTTATCAGCTGCCTCACTCCAGACAAAGTTATCTGTTTTCTTGAGCATCTGATATAAGGGGATGGCCTTCTCTCCGAGGCGACTGATAAACCGGCTCAAGGCTGTAATCCGGCCCGCCAGACGTTGAACATCGTTGATACACGCTGGTTTAGCCAAGGACGTAATTGCTGCAATATTTTCTGGATTGGCCTCAATGCC
Organism: Triticum dicoccoides; assembly: GCF_002162155.2. Classification (NCBI taxonomy): domain Eukaryota; kingdom Viridiplantae; phylum Streptophyta; class Magnoliopsida; order Poales; family Poaceae; genus Triticum; species Triticum dicoccoides. The sequence goes on from NC_041386.1 coordinate 305,082,209, forward strand.
TCTGTTTGACACCAAAAAACCCAAGAGCTTGCCTGCCGGGACACCAAAAACACACTTCTCCGGATTGAGCATCATCTTGTAAACCCGGAGATTGTCAAAGGTTTCTCGTAAATCATCTATCAATGTCTCCTCCTTTCTGGACTTGACCACAATATCATCCACATATGCATGAACATTTCACCCAATTTGTTTATGAAGGCAATTCTTAACACATCGCTGGTAAGTTGCATGGGCACTCTTGAGTCCAAAAGGCATGGAAACATAGCAGAAGGCTCCAAAGGGAGTTATGAAAGCTGTCTTCTCCTGGTCCTTAACCGCCATTCTGATCTGATGATAACCAGAGTAGGCATCCAGAAAACACAAACAGTCACAACCCGCCGTAGCATCAATTATCTGATCAATGCGAGGGAGAGCAAAGGGGTCTGCAGGACAAGCCTTGTTTAAATCTGTGTAGTCTACACACATGCGCCAAGTGCCATTTTTCTTAAGAACCAGCACCCGATTAGCTAACCACTCTGGATGAAAAACTTCGACAATGAATCATGCAGCCAACAGACGGGCTACCTCTTCACCTATAGCCTTGCATCTCTCTTCATTGAAATGCCAGAGGAACTGCCGGACCGGTTTAAACTTAGGATCAATGTTGAGTGTGTGCTCAGCGAGTTCCCTCGGTACACCTGGCATGTCAGAAGGTTTCCATGCAAAGATGTCCCGATTCTCACGGATGAACTCGATGAGCGTGTCCGGTTTGGTTGCCTTGAAACCCTGAACCGGAACTACCACCTCTGTAACGTGGCCCGTGGAAACCTCCTCCTGAATCACCGGGCGGGCCGTTGTCATATTGGAACATATTGGAATTCTTGAAATCCCGCATGATATAACAATCCTTCCAAAGATGTGATGCCGGCTTCTCCTTCGATCCATGCTTTGGATAGGGCTGATTTAATAAGCGCTCCAAATTGGGGCCTGAACCTCCACCCCTCTGGGGCTGCTTGCCCTTACGGCGCTGGCCATTTTCCTGCGCGTTGGTATTTGCAACAAAGTCCAAGCTACTATCGGCCTTGCGCTTACCACCGTTTCCATGGCCTGCCGAATTATGCTATTGACCCTTGGCATTGTCGTTCTTCTTACTTTTCTCCGGTTTTTCCTCCTCTGAATCCGGATCCTTGGTATTATCTAAATCGGCGTATTTAACCAAAGCGGCCACGAGTGTTGACATATCATTGCAGTGACGTTTGAGCCTTCCCAATTTATGTTTTAGCGGTTTGAAACGACAATTGCCCTCTAATGTTAACACTGCAGTGTCTGCATTGATATGATCTTATTAATGCAAAATTGCTGAGACCCGTTTGACCCAATGGGTCGTGGACTCCCCTTCCTCTTGGACACAAGCGGCCAGATCCATGATTGACATCGGCTGCTTACACATATCCTTGAAGTTCTGGATAAACCGGTGCTTCGATTCGGCCCATGATCCAATAGAGTTGGTCGACAAGCTCTTCAACCAAATGCAAGTTGTTCCTTCCAACATCATGGTGAAATATTTAGCACACACTGCCTCATCCACATCTAACATCTCCATTGCCATCGCATAGCTCTCCACCCACGCTTCTGGTTGCAAATCTGTCAGGACCCCGATTCCAAGTCACATCGATCTAGCCGGTAACACCTCATATCACTTTGCGGCCTCGCGCACGGTATTCCCACGGGTGTCGCCTTACCATGGCCCGCAACCATTTGCGCCTTTTGGCTCACGTATATGATAGTGTCGCTAGCATCCGACAGAGAACCCGGGCCGACATGGCTAGTCGTGAACCCAAAGCGGCACTAACCTATGGGGACAGGCATACATGAATCACATCGAGCATGTCGGTCAGCAGCGTGTGAATCCGGGATGTAGCACCGGGCTAACAGGACTCCGGGAATCCAGGCTGTAGCAGGATAGGCAGGACTCCGGATGTCACCGCATGACATTTCCCCGAAGAGACAGACACAGGAACGAAGTGAAACACATGCCGGCCAGTCAAGTGTCCTGAGCAGTAGTGCTGGGCTAACAGGACTCCGGTGAACCGGGCTGTAGCGGACTACTATGGCTCATGGAAGCACTAGACTACATTTCCCCATAAGAGAGGTTGCCAAGGATAAACAACTAGATTGTCGGATCCCACACATACCAAGCATTTCAATCATACACACAATATGCTCGATATGTGTAAATACAACATGGCATCACAACATAACTCTACAACTCAAGTATTTATTCATTAGGGTCCGAGGAGCAAGATATTACAAACATGGGTCTCATGACCCAACAATCATAGCAAACAAATCAAAGCACATGCGGAAGCTTAACATGTCTGAGTACATACATCTACAAATGAAAAAGGCTGAGAAGCCTGACTATCTGAGGGCACAAGATCGTAGCTGAGGTATCAAGCTAAACGCCAAAGTCCACGCGAAACTACTAGCAAGACTGAAGTCTCTCTGCAAAACATAAATTAAGAAAACGTGAGTACAAAAGTACTTAGCAAGACTTACATCAGAACTAGCTACATATGCATCGGTATCAACAGGGGTGGTGGTGGAGTTTAACTGCAACAAGACAGCTTTGACTCGGTGGCTATCTTAAACTACGACTTCAAGTAACTCTTTTGAGGTGGCGCACATGAGTCCACATATTCACCGTATCAATACACCACTATGGATCCGCTCCCGTCTCCCTACGAGAATGCCATCCATAGCACTCACGCTTATCTTGCGCATTTTAGAGTATCCACTTTCACTTGTCTATGAACTGTTATAGGCAACCCAGAAGTCCTTTACCGTGGACGTGGCTATTCGAATAGTTTTATACACTGCAGGGGTGTACTTCGTCACACATGTTTCCACCACTTAGCGTCTGCACATGACATGTGCGCAGCAGACTTCAAGCGAAAGCCAACGTGGGTGTAGACCATGACCTGACTAACCGCACAAGTCTCTAGTCCAGGTTTATCGCCTATTCGGGTTCCATCCGCGAGGAGATCCGGCCGGAGTTTCGCTCATAGCCCCAAACGATGTGTGCAGGGTTCCCGAGACACCAAAAGGGCGCCCGGTACACCATGCCATGGTGTATCTACCGCATCATAGCCCACCCCTAGGGTCAGCGCTACGCACGGCCGCCAACACATATCCTATAAACACCAGAAACTAGTTGCAACTCCTGGACAAAGGACGAGAGGGGTCAGTAAGTCGAGCGGGGTCATATTTCAGGGCCCAATGTGTGGTAGTAGCTGTTTCATGGATCACAAACACAGAACTCAGTTCCTAAGGACGGCTTCAATGAAACAACCCACCATGTACACCTACATGGCCTCTCATCAATACCTTTACCAAATCATGTTCACACACTTAGCTCTCAACAGTAGGACATGTTCACACACCTCTGATTCATCCCCGATGAATCAGACCTGACACAATTCTATGCAATAGCAGGCATGACAAACAAGCATGAATGAGTAGGCACATCAGGGCTCAAACAACTCCTACTCATGCTAGTGGGTTTCATCTATTTACTGTGGCAATGACAGGTCATGCAGAGGATAAGGGGTTCAACTACCGCAGCAAGTAACAGATGAATCGTTGTTGTCCTAATGCAGTAAAAGAGAGCAGGAGCGAGAGAGTGGGATTGTATGGGAATGAGCAAGGGGGTTTTTCTTGCCTGGCACTTCTGAAGATGATATAGATCTTCATCGGTGTCATCGAACACGTCGTCGAAACATACGTCTACCGAGGGGGGGACAATCACCGACAAACACAGAAAGAATACAATCAATGCAATGCACATTATGATGCATGATCATGACATGTCAATATGCTGTGATTTGAGCTAATGCAACTAAAACCAGATTAAATGAAGTTGGTTTGAACCAAAGATTCAAATTCAACTCCATATGTGATTATTTAAATGCCACTTATTTGATTTGACCTGATCAGCAGGCATAAGTTGTTCAAACATGCATGATAATGTCATAATCAGATTCTTTGGATTTTTCTGATCATTTTTCATATATAAATTATTTGATTTGGAGCTACAGTTGTTTTTCTATGAATTTTAGAAGTTTTGGAAACTTTTTGGAATTTCCTGAATTAAGTTAAGTCCAGAATATGAGTTATTATGTCAGCACTGCGTCACTGTGATGTCAGCTGGTCAACTAGGTTAGCCGGGTCAAACCTGACCTGTGGGACCCATGCGTCAGTGTCTCAAGCTAATTTGGTTGGATGAAAGGTGGGACCGGTCAATGTTGACTTGACCAAAGTCAAAGCTGACACGTGGGGCCACCGTGATTAAGCTAAATCTAAGCAGGAATAACTCGGGGTTAATTAGTGCGTGGGGCCCATACGTGAGTGAGCTAGTGGGTTAGTTAGCCCCTTCATTAGTGCTAATGACGGGTCCACGTCAGCGGCCCCCGGGGTTAGTCGTCGGCGACCAAACAGAGCTGTGGAGGCGCTCGGAACGGTGCCACAGGCGTCGGCTGGGTGCATGGCTAGGTCCTACGGCCAGCTGGAGGAGTGTCGCGTCCAACGGTGCAGGTGGTTGAGCGCGCGGTGGCCGGGAACGATGCCGACGAGCGTTTGGGCGGCTGCCAGAGTTCGGACACGCACGGGTTCGGTGTTCCGGTGCACGGCAGGACCAGCTGGTGGTCGGGGTCGTCTCCTAGGAGCAACCCGAGCACGATGACGCGCCCAGGCGTAAGCTACGCCATCTGTAGACACGACGGCGACATGGCCGGCGGGCGTGAGCTCTCGGCTCCGGCGAAAAGCATGGCTAGAGGAAGGGTTGGAGAGCGGAAACAAGGGGGAAACGACGGAGGCTCATAGAGGGGTCGAACAGAGTCGAGGTCGAGGCCGGGGAAGCCCTGGACGGCACGAATCGAACGACGGCGATCACCGGACAGAGGCGGCGATCAGGACGGCGGGGACGATGTTGCAGGGCTCCTGCGGTCGCGTGCGTCGGGTGTGTAGGTCCACGGGGTCGTGGCGGAGCTCGGGGACGCGGAGATGGAGAGAGGGAGTGGCTGGCCGCGGTGGTTCTCGGTGGTGTGGCCATGGCGGCTTCGGCCATGAGGGACAGCGAGGGAGCGAGAGGGAGAGAGACCCAGAGAAAGAGGGGGGTCCATGGCCGTCTCCGTGGCGCTGGGAGAGAGCCTCGGGGGCGTGAGGCAGGCAGGGAGGAGGTGGCGGCCTCAGCGCCCGCCGTGCCCGCCTTCGCCTCTGCATACTGGTAGAGGTTGAAGACGACTGGCACTAGCCAGGTGGGCTGGGCCGGCTGGAGGAGCTGGGCCAGGTAAGTCAGGTGAGTTTCTGCTCTGTTTTATTTTTTCTGTTTTGTTTTCTTTTATTTGTTTATTCGCCACTGTTTAAATTCAAAATAGAATTCAAACTTAGGCCAAATCTTTCTGAAATATTTTATGTTGCATACATGGACCTAGCCACATGCCCATAAACTATCTCAGGATCATTTGAAGATATATTCTAGTTATATGAATATAAATTCAAATTGAAAATACAATATGATTTAACATCAGTGCCCAAAATTATTCTTTAAAAATGTTCATTATTTTTTGTTTGGATCAAGACCATTGCCAAAAATATCAAACATCAATGAAGAGCATTTTGGGAACATTGGATGCATTTTCCAGGGTTATTTGCCCTTCTTTTAATTAAATTTTGAGGCTTTCAAATTTCCTCAGTTCAGCTTTCAGAAATTAGACATGATGAATGGATGCAATGCCACTAATTACAAGCATTATTTTAGGGCTATGACAACTCACCCCCACTAAACAAGAATCTCGTCCCGAGATTCAAGATGCGAGGTAAGGAGACAGAGGGGACACAAAACTACACAATCTTCATGATCCATCTGCCCTTCTCGGAGATGTTGATTTATCGCATCATATTGATCTTGACGTCTTTGCTTTCGGGAACTTCATCCAACATGATGACGACAGAAAGAAACTTTACTGGAAACGATCTTCTTGAGATCGGGCAACTCAAGATCGAGTCATGGAGTGAGACGTAAGAACACCTCTTGAGTTGAGACTCAAAACACACATCGGGAGGGAAGGAAAGAAACAGATAATGAAGATTTAATTTGGTAGGAAATAATTCCACGCTTAAGATGATGGTGCATGGTTTCAAGATAGCGAGGAAATAATTGCCATGATCCGTAACGAGGCACCTTGGGAAAGGTGACTCGTTGGATTGTTCCCTTAAGTGTCAAAAGAATTACCTTTGATCCATAGATCATTGAAACTCTTCATACCAGCTTAAGGCAATTTACAATTGATCGTTTGAAAGAGCTCGAAGAAATGGTATACGCGGACTAGGATGGCTGATGTGGACTACCTTGTTGAAGACAGCGCAATGGATGATTTTGCTTATCATCAGAAATGGATGGGACCCATGGTAGGACCACTTTTGAAGATGATCCTGAATGATAATTACTAAGGAGGCAGCCCATAGTGAAATGGCACAAACACGGTGCAAGCTAGGAACAAAATGCAAATGTTGGAATGTTCCAACCATCATATCTGCCTGAGATTCAGATCTAGTTAGTAACAGGATACTTCAGACTCAACATGTACACAACATAAAGTTTCAACACAATTTGATGAGATGGCGTTGCAAGATTCTCGGGAAATGGACTATGATAGCAAGCTCCAAAACATGAGCTAGTTCTGCTACAAACATGTGAACGCGCTGTCCCAGACAAGCATGACCACGTAGTAGTCTTACAACGAAACACTACCAAGTTCAGGTGGGGAACCATCATTGCGGATAACGAAGTCCTTGATTAAGCCCGGGTTAGCTCTTAAAAAGGAACTTCTTCTCCTTGAACAAATCAATCAGTGGCTTGGTGTGCTAGGGACACATATAGAATGAAGGTTGCAAGTCTCCAAACCACAGAATAATTCGCACGTATGCATGACTGATTTGGGATGATTCCAGAGGAAGCAAAACAAACTTTCTCAAATCCACGGTGGCAACTTGCATCAAATGCACGTGATCCAAAGGAAGTCACTTCTTTCATCCAAGCGTATGCTTCATGAGCTAGCATGAAGAAATGCTTAAAAAAGTTTCCAACACTAGCTTAATGTTCAACATGAATCATGGAGGAGATAAGATGCTACTGATGGGCTCAACAACAACTCATCGGGATTTCCACATCACTAGAATTCCACCATTATGTGAACAAGGTGATAGCACTAGTCAGTCCCAAAGATATAATGGTGCATGCTCGAGGGGTCAACCACGAGTAAGACAACATTACGAATATTGTTGGTTCTGATTTGATTTGACAATAGCCCATACTCAAATCAAGGTTTGGACAAGATAATAGATCCAATAACTGATCACGAGGACCAATCAATGAAGATATCATCTTTCTTCAACACACAAACACACACACACAAGGATATCCCTTTGGAATGAACTAATTCAGACAAGCTTTTCTTCCAACTCTCCAAGTTGTTGTTTGGCTTAACAAACTAGCTCAGGGATATCCAACATAGATTCTTGGAGAAAGAGTGGTTTATTGGAAAACCAACTTGATCATGAACTCAACATATCGGTCAGGTGACAACCTGGTAATACTTCCGAGAAGATATTCGTAACATCACGAACCACCGATATGTTATTAAGCTCGAGAACAATATTGCTTTTCAGAGCAAGATGATATGATCAAATAAGCAAGGGATTGAATAATCCTAACTCATTGATCGAAGAGTGCACTGGAAATAAGGACTAGGTAGCACAATCTATCTTAGAATGATGATTCAATAACCAACACGCTAAGAATGAGAATATTGTCCATTTACTACCAAGCAACTAGTTGCTAGGAGTATTGATTTCACACATCACGGTTCACTTGTCGGTATTCTGGTTGCAACAACACGGAACCGAGGAATGAATAATGATGGAGAGAAATATCACTGCATCAGGAGTTCATAAGAGGTGGTGCAATTCTCATGACAATTCTGACATAAGGAGGCAACACTCCAAGGTAGAACAGAACAAAAGCTGGATTGGCACTTTGATCTGTGGAATACAACTGCTTTGACCCAATCCTAGATATGGATGAGGTACTGGAGTTTGTTTCTCCTAGTCATTCCGGAATAGAATGGCTTGACGGATCACATGAATAATAGGCATCGATAACACCAATGCACAACTACTCTTGACCAACAATTGATGGACGAGGGTCAGAATACAACTAAAGAGGGACAACTCAAAGGAACATATAATTTTCTGAATTATGGATGCATGGATTAGCATGTTATTTCTTCCGGATAACCCATGCAGAAATGTTGAACTGGCAGAGTCACAATATAGAATGGAGAACTCCTCAAGAGTACTCTGATTGTGATATTTTGGTTCAAGAGAACTCCTACCATATTGGTTCATGGTATTGGAAGAACGTTGTACCACGGACCTTGAGGACTATCGCAAAGGTTACTAATATCCTAAAGGAACTATCAAACACTATCAACATGAGGTAAGTAGGGTGAATCTCGGGTTCAAGAAACCATGAATAGAATACCTACCACTACATGGCATCACGGGATGCTTTCGAGAATAATGGCCGAAATCACACACTGGGGATACAAAACATGGCTAGATCACTAGGTGACTCCCTGAAACACCTAGGGTCATAATAATAACTCCAACATACACGTCAAGGCAACGGAGTACCTCAACACACCAATTAGTGTGCTTAATCTGGCCCAAAAATACAACGGGAACATGGAGAAAAGATTTGCAAGTGCATCAGACTATTTAGAAACCTAGGATGACTCGGACAGCATAACGGCTGTAAATGCTCAAAATGATTTGAGACATCCTGCAAAATGGTGGCATAACCCCTCAACATCACAATATCAAAGTTCTAAGGCCAGCAATGACATATGGAAGTAGTAGGAACTGAACTGAGGCTTGAAACTATCAATTCTATAAGTCTATGGATTAGTAACACGTCATCCTGATAGATAGATGAGAAGGCCTAGTTCTTAATCCCCGTAGAAAAGAAGAGGTTGACTCAGATCAGAAGGGCATAGGGTAAAGGAGTAAAAAGAGCCTTACGTTCCCTTCCACAATCAATTCCCTTACATAACTAAGCATTTCTAGACTCAACTTTGACCAGCTTGGCTTGGTAATCCTACAGGCAGTCGGGCTCTGATACCAACGCTATCAGGACCCTGATTCCAAGTCACATTGATCTAGCCGGTAACACCGCATATCACTTTGCGGCCTCACGCACGGTATTCCCACGGGTGTCGCCTTACCATGGCCCAGGACCATTTGCGCCTTTTGGCTCATGTATATGATAGTGTCGCTAGCATCCATATGACAGAGAACCCAGGCCGACATGGCTAGTCATGAACCCAAAGCGGCAGTAACCTATGGGGACAGGCATACATGAATCACATCAAGCATGTCGGTCAGCAGCGTGTGAATCCGGGCTGTAGCACTGGGTTAACAGGACTCCGGGAACCCGGGCTGTAGCAAGCTAGGCAGGACTCCGGATGTCACCGCGTGACATTTCCCCGAAGGGACAGACACAGGAACGAAGTGAAACACATGCCAGCCAGTCAAGTGACCTGACCAGTAGTGCTGGGCTAACCAGACTCCCGTGAACTGGGCTGTAGCGGACTACTATGGCTCATGGAAGCACTAGACTACATTTCCCCATAAGAGAGGTTGCCAAGGATAAACAACTAGATTGTCGGATCCCACACATACCAAGCATTTCAATCATACACACAATATGCTCGATATGTGTAAATACAACATGGCATCACAACATAACTCTACAACTCAAGTATTTATTCATTAGGGTCCGAGGAGCGAGATATTACAAACATGGGTCTCATGACCCAACAATCATAGCAAACAAATCAAAGCACATGCGGAAGCTTAACATGTCTGAGTACATACATCTACAAATGAAAAAGGCCGAGAAGCCTGACTATCTACCAAATCCTGCCGAGGGCACAAGATCATAGCTGAGGTATCAAGCTAAACGTCGAAGTCCACGCGAAACTACTAGAAAGACTGAAGTCTCTCTGCAAAACATAAATTAAGCAAACATGAGTACAAAAGTACTCAGCAAGACTTACATCAGAACTAGCTACATATGCATCAGTATCAATAGGGGTGGTGGTGGAGTTTAACTGCAGCAAGACAGCTTTGACTCGGTGGCTATCTTAAACTACGACTGCAAGTAACTCTTTTGAGGTGGCGCACACGAGTCCACATATTCACCATATCAATACACCACTATGGATCCGCTCCCGTCTCACTACGAGAACGCCATCCATAGCACTCATGCTCATCTTGCGCATTTTAGAGTATCCACTTTCACTTGTCTATGAACTGTTATAGGCAACCCAGAAGTCCTTTATCGCGGACGCGACTATTCGAATAGTTTTATACCCTGCAGGGGTGTACTTCGTCACACATGTTTCCACCACTTAGTGTCTGCACACGACATGTGCTCGGCAGACTTCAAGCGAAAGCCGACGTGGGTGTAGACCCTGACCTGACTAACCGCACAAGTCTCTAGTCCAGGTTTATCGCCTATTCGGGTTCCATCCGTGAGGAGATCCGGCCGGAGTTTCGCTCACAACCCCAAACGATGTGTGCATAGTTCCCGAGACACCAAATGGGCACCCGGTACACCGTGCCACGGTGTATCTACCGCATCATAGCCCACCCCTAGGGTCAGCGCTACACACGGCCGCCAACACATATCCTATAAACACCAGAAACTAGTTGCAACTCCTGGACAGAGGATGAGAGGGGTCAGTAAGTCGAGCGGGGTCATATTTCAGGGCCCATTGTGTGGTAGTAGCTGTTTCATGGATCACAAACACAGAACTCAATTCCTAAGGACGGCTTCAATGAAACAACCCACCATGTACTCCTACATGGCCTCTCATCGATACCTTTACCAAATCATGTTCACACATTTAGCTCTCAACAGTAGGACATGTTCACACACCTCCGATTCATCCCCGATGAATCAGACCTAACACAATTCTATGCAACAGCAGGCATGACAAACAAGCATGAATGAATAGGCACATCAGGGCTCAAACAACTCCTACTCATGCTAGTGGGTTTCATCTATTTACTGTGGAAATGACAGGTCATGCAGAGGATAAGGGGTTCAACTACCGCAGCAAGTAACAGATGAATCGTTGTTGTCCTAATGCAGTAAAAGAGAGCAGGAGCGAGAGAGTGGGATTGTATCAGAATGAGCAATGGGGTTTTGCTTGCCTGGCACTTCTGAAGATGATATAGCTCTTCATCGGTGTCATCGAACATGTCGTCGAAACATACGTCTACCGAGGGGGCGACAATCATCGACAAACACAGAAAGATTACAATCAATGCAATGCACATTATGATGCATGATCATGACATGTCAATATGCTGTGATTTGAGCTAATGCAACTAAAACCAGATTAAATGAAGTTGGTTTGAACCAAAGATTCAAATTCAACTCCATATGTGATTATTTAAATGCCAGTTATTTGATTTGACCTGATCAGCAGGCATAAGTTGTTCAAACATGCATCATAATGCCATAATCAGATTCTTTGGATTTTTCTGATCGTTTTTCATATATAAATTATTTGATTTGGAGCTACGGTTGATTTTCTATGAATTTTAGAAGTTTTGGGCATTTTCTGGAATTTCCTCAATTAAGTTAAATCCAGAATATGAGTTATTGCGTCAGCACCGCGTCACTGTGACGTCAGCTGGTCAACTGGGTCGGCCAGGTCAAACCTAACCTGTGGGACCCATGCGTCAGTGTCTCAAGCTGATTTGGCTGGATGACAGGTGGGACCGGTCAATGTTGACTTGACCAAAGTCAAAGCTGACACGTGGGGCCACCGTGATTAAGTTAAATCTAAGTAGGAATAACCAGGGGTTAATTAGTACGTGGGGCCCATACGTGAGTGAGCTACTGGGTTAGTTAGCCCCGTCATTAGTGCTAATGACGGGTCCACGTCAGCAGCCGCCGGGGTTAGTCGTCGCCGACCAAACAGAGCGGCGGAGGCGCTCGGAACAGTGCCACAGGTGTCGGCTGGGCACATGGCTAGGTCCTACGGCCAGCTGGAGGAGTGTCGCGTCCAACGGTGCAGGTGGTTGAGCGCGCGGTGGCCGGGAACGACGCCAGCGAGCATTTGGGCGGCGGCCGGAGTTCGAACACGCACGGGTTCGATGTTCCGGTGCACGGCAGGACCAGCTGGTGGTCGGGGTCATCTCCTAGGAGCTTCCCGAGCACGATGATGCGCCCAGGCGCAAGCTACGCCGTCTGTAGACACGACGGCGACATGGCCGGCGGGCGTGAGCTCTCGGCTCCGGTGAAAAGCACGGCTATAGGAAGGGTTGGAGAGGGGAAACAAGGGGGAAACAACGGAGGCTCACAGAGGGGTCGAACGGAGTCGAGGTCAAGGCCAGGGAAGCCCTGGACGGCACGAATCGAACGACGGCGATCACCGGACAGAGGCGGCGATGAGGACGGCGGGGACGATGTTGCAGGGCTCCTGCAGTCACGTGCGTCTGGTGTGTAGCTCCACGGGGTCGTGACGGAGCTCGGGGACGCGGAGATGGAGCGAGGGAGTGGCTGGCCGCGGTGGTTCTCGGCGGTGTGGCCATGGCGGCTTCGGCCATGAGGGACAGCGAGGGAGCGAGAGGGAGAGAGACCCAGAGAAAGAGGGGGGGTCCGTGGCCGTCTCCGTGGCGCTGGGAGAGAGCCTCGGGGGCGTGAGGCAGGCAGGGAGGAGGTGGCGGCCTCAGCGCGCGTCGTGCCCGCCTTCGCCTCTGCCTACTGGCAGAGGCTGAAGATGACTAGCACTAGCCAGGTGGGCTGGGCCGGCAGGAGGAGCTGGGCCAGGTAATCAGGTGAGTTTCTGCTCTATTTTATTTTTTCTGTTTTTCTTTTATTTGTTTATTCGCCACTGTTTAAATTCAAAATAGAATTCAAACTCATGCCAATCTTTCTGAAATATTTTATGTTGCATACATGGACCTAGCCACATGCCCATAAATTATCTCAGGAGCATTTGAAGATATATTCTAGTTATATGAATATAAATTCAAATTGAAAATACAATATTATTTAACATCAGTGCCCAAAATTATTCTTTAAAAATGTTCATTATTTTTGGTTTGGATCAAGACCATTGCCAAAAATATCAAACATCAATGAAGAGCATTTTGGGAACATTGGATGCATTTTCCAGGGTTATTTGCCCTTCTTTTAATTAAATTTTGAGGCTTTCAAATTTCCTCAGTTCAGCTTTCAGAAATTAGACATGATGAATGGATGCAATGCCACTAATTACAAGCACTATTTTAGGGCTATGACAAAATCGGCGGTGTAATTTGGTACCTTACGAGGTCCTTTGAAATCCTTGGGCAGTCTCACATCACGCAGAGCGGGGGTTAGACAAGGCACCCCTAAGGAACTGAACATCACTCCTAGCTCCACGGAGGCCGTGGGGTGAACCAGAGTATGCTGTCGTGCTCCGTGTCAAGCCGCCAACTCGGCCTCCCGACGTGCGCGGCCATGGTCCACCACATCTTGCGCATTAGCGCCTCCCCTGGCCGGGTTGTTCCCTCATGGTGAATTTCGGCGACGTGCACTACTGGACACGACCGGTTCATCCTCCACGTGTCTGCTATAGCTCCGGCTTGGATGGGGAGTGGAATGAATCCTCTCACGACTATGTGAATACGCCTGCTATTGATTCAGTGCTGTTTGAAGGAGATCCCTGGCTCGATGTGCTTCCACTACAACTGGTGACTCGCTGTTGGTTGGGAGGGCCGCCAGGCGTGAAGCGGCGGCCATAATGTTGTCCAACGGGTTGGAATAATGCCCGGGCGGCGTTGGTACATACTGTGGCACGACGTTGTTCTGGCGAGGTGGGTCCGTCGTGCGCGGTTGAACCGGTGCTCCTATTCCTGGCGCCCCCGCCCGGTTTAGTGTGGGTTGGCTACTAGCTCATGCTGCTGGTGTGTTGAAGAGATTCTGCGGCTCATAAAACGACGGGAGACGTGATCGATACCTTCTTCTCATGACTTCCTCTGAAGTATTCTGATCCAGTCTAATCCGGTAGGCCTGTGCTTCCAATTCAGCCCGCTTTGTAGCCACCCTAGTATTCTCTGTTGCCAGGTCTTCTTTATCCTGGGCTATCTGATCTTTTACCTTTGCAATCTCCGCATTGTGCTGATACCTGGCTACTGCATCCACCTCCGCGGCCATCAACGTTGCCAAAGCGTTGAACAAATCAGACAAGACTTGGGCCGGAGGCGGCGCCGAGCTTCCTGCCCCTGCTTGTGTGGCCGTTGTTGAACCGGAGAGCATTGCTGCAGCGGTAGATGAATGAGGCGCTGATTGTGTGACGGCCATGAAGATGGCGGCCCGGTTTGGTAGATTGGGGGAATCCGGAATACTGTTGCCCTCAGATCCTCCATCAATCCGGACGTCCTGCAACTGGTAAAGTGATTCGGTCTCTTCAGAAGACTCGTCATCAGAACAGACCACAGTCTCTCCATTGGACACTGGTCCGTCCTTGTACCTCGATCCATGGATGACACCCACGAAGACATGCCTTGCCTTGGGCTGAACCGGCGAAGGACTTGCACGCTGAGCCATTTCGATGATGTCGGTGCAGATGTCCGGCTCAGGGGCCGGTTCGCCGATCTTGCCGATGAAGACGTGAATCCCACCAAAGGGGACCCGGTACCCGTATTCGATTGAATCGGCCTCGGGACCCCATCCTGCGTTGTCGATGTAGAGCTTGCCGCGATGACTCTTCGCCATCCGGCTCACATCGTATCCCTTAAGTCCATTGAAGCTGCCCTTCAAGAACTCAAAACCATCGTGAGATAGCCCCACGGTGGGCGCCAACTGTCGTGGGTTTGTCACGGCAGATGTCCTTGTGAAAGGACTTAGTCGTGGAGCCATCGCTACGGGTTAGCTTTAAGGGGTTAAACCGGATAAGGGGACATGGGGAATTTTATAGTAGTTCGGCCCCTTCGAGGAAGGTAAAAGCCTACGTCTAGTTGTGATTGGTATTGCTAGGGTTTCGAAGGCCAGGGAGCGAATCCGCTTTGTCTGGCTCTCGAGTTGTTGTCTGTTGTCCCTAAACCGCTGTCGGGTCGTCCCTTTATATACATAGGTTGACGCCCACCGGTTTACAGAGTCCCGAGGCCGGATCATAAACGTGTCCGGCTCGGTCTCTATCCTTCCTATCTTACAATGCAAGTTACATAACAAGGTCGGTTTACATCTACAGGCCTTAACTCGCCTTTGGGCCTTGGGCCTTCGTAAAGCGCCATCATTATTACGTCTTCATGGGCTTCTAATCATCATAAAGTTAATCCGGCTACTCCTGGCCGGTTTACGCCTAGTA
The DNA here is from genome assembly GCF_002162155.2 of Triticum dicoccoides. NCBI lineage: Eukaryota > Viridiplantae > Streptophyta > Magnoliopsida > Poales > Poaceae > Triticum > Triticum dicoccoides. The sequence goes on from NC_041386.1 coordinate 305,097,679, forward strand.
GTAATATCCCCAACAACCACCATGAATGAATTCATGAGTGATGTATGAGTTGAACCGCGTGCTTTCACTGTATGTGATTGATGTTGCACGTTCCTCCTCGTTTGCCACGCCGTCGACCCGTGGGAGCCCGATTGCCGGGATCACCCCACCATCCTTGCATGACACGCTCATGCCCACTACCTTTTGCACCAGTATCTCCGTGAGCTACCGGAACCGATATGTTGTCGTGGCATCATTTTAGAATTCGTTGTCATGGCACACTTTCTTTCCACTAGGGTGACAAATGCTTCATAATATGCTAAGGTCAAAATTTTCATAAAATTGCATATGTCATCCGCATCATGTTAACAACATTTAAAATGTTTAAAATTGTTGTTTGCATTAAATTGCTAGACGCATGTGGGGATTTCCCGGAATTGTTGTTTGTTGTTTTTCGGCCCATTTAAATTGCTTAGATAGTGAAGTTTATTTGTGCTTCACCTCTTCCCATGTTAACCAACATTTAAATCTTCTCTTGTTTATAAGTGAGAGCCAACTAAATAATTGAATGTGGTATTTTGTCAATATGCATCTCGTTACATATTGAGCTCCACTTAAATTGTAGTTTTGTTTGTGCATGTTGCCATGCCTCTTTAAACCGGACATGCATCATGATTCAGTGTTCATCATGCCATGTTATGTGATGGTTGTTTACCATGTTATTTGCTTCTTTCGGGTGTTGCTTCTTCTTGATAGTTCCCGGTTGCGTTGCGATTGTGAGGATTCATTCGACTACGTTGGTTCGTCTTCTTCATGGACTCGTTCTTCTTCCTAGCAGGATTTCAGGCAAGATGACTGTTACTCTGGATACCACTACTATATTTGCTATGCTAGTTGTCTCGATGCTATCGCTATGTAGGTACCTACCACTTGTTTATCAAGCCTCCCAATTTTTCCATGTTATCCTCTAACCTTTTCCACCATCCTAGCAAATCGTTGTTTGGCTACGTTACCGCTTTGCTCAGCCCCTTTTATAGCATTGCTAGTTGCAAGTGCAGTTGTAGTTATTCCATGTTGGGACATGGATATCATGGATTTCATGGGATATCACAATATCTCTTATTTAATTAATGCATCTATATACTTGGTAAATGGTGGAAGGCTTAGCCTTTTGCTTGGTGTTTCCTTCCACTCTTACCGCCTTAGTTTCCGTCATACCGGTGTTATGTTCCTTGATTTTGCATCCCTAACACCGTGAGGGTTTATGGGCCCCTCTTGACAGTTCGCTTTGAATAAAACTCATCCAGCAAGGCCCAGCATTGGTTTTAACATTTGCCCAACCTAATAACTACACATGATAATAAATTTGACGCATAGGGAGTTAGCACTACCTGAGGTTCGTTATTCGACCTAATATAGGGGGCAGTGCTGATGGTGTTGGTCCCAAACTAGAGCACTGTGCGGGACCGCCCCTTGGCAACTTGGGGTATTTTCGAACATGTACGCTTAGCTCATCTGTCGTGGCCTAAGATAAGATACGTGCAGCTACTATCAGGGTGTCCTCACGTCGGGAGGTCTTGCTGGACTTGTTTTACCATTGTCGAAATGTCTTGTGCACCAGGATTCCGAGTCTTATCGGAGGGTCCCGTGATGGAGGATTGTCTCCGTGGATCATGAGCTTGTCATGGGCTAAGTTGGGACACCCCTGTAGGGTTTAAACTTTCGAGATTCGTGCCCGCGGTTATGTGGCAGATGGGAATTTGTTAATTTTTTGTTGTAGTGGACTTGAAGTAAACTCATTTAAAATACACCAACTGCATGCGTAACCATGACTGTCTCTTTTCGGGCGCGTTCGATCACTTCTCCTCGTCAGGATCACTTCTTTATCATCATTAGTTGCGATCATTTCGGTCGCGCCAGGCTGGACCTTCGGTGTTGGCCGGGTCCAGGCCAAGGTCCGGATCCACCGCCTCCTCCTCGTCATTGACACTGGTTCAGATCCTCCGGAACGCGGCGCCCTCGGTGGACCCGGCATCCGCCGCCGCCGCCGCTAGTGAGATCGGTGACCTGAAGCTCGGAAGAAGTAAACACACAAGAACCAAGAAAAACTCTTGTCCAATCAAGACCAACAAGAAGAAAACTCACCCGGGCACCACCGGGACGGTGGGTCTCCCAGCCTTGCCTGCTGGGCACCGCACCTCCTCTTGGAGGGTGGCTTCGCGCCAACAGCCGGGTTCGCCGCACGCTTCACGGCTGGGGCTCGGGCACGATGCTGTCCTTCCCGTGCGGCCCTCTCACCGTCGTCGCCCCCCGAGATGACCCGGCGCCGGTAGCGCTGCCTCCTCCACCCGGCACCATTACATTGACAATTCGCGCCAGCGTTCCCCTCGCCGCCTAGCGCCTGGCACCTCCAGAAATACAGAAGACAAGCTTACCTATACGGCACCCTGCACCGACGTTGGCGGTCGCCTCCTCCCCCTCGCCATGGGCCACGGGCTCCTCCAAGTCGGCCCGCAACACCTGCGTTGGCGCCCGTTCATAAGGATGTCGGATGGCATTCAGGAGCACCTCCCCGCCTCGTGTCGGGATGAACGGGAAGATACACATCGGCAAAATACGGGGACCAGGGACTCACCACGGTTGCCGGGTTCGCCTGGCTGTACAGAGGCTTGCCGAACTCCCAATCGTCCCGCAGGCCGGCCTTGGAAATATCGTTGACCCGACGCGCGACTTGGTCCACCCCCAGGCGCAAGTTCGACATGCGGTCGGGTCCTGGAGTCTGGTTACCTGACCGATGAGATGGCTGCGCTGCTGCAGCGGCAGCACCCGGCGCCTGATGAAGGCGATGATGAGGTCGGTGCCGGCGAGCCCCTCTCGCTCCCTCATCTCTGACACCCGCTGGCATAGCTTCAGCACCTCCTGTGACGGGTGTTTCGGGTAGTAACCCCAATTCCGCTTCACGCGCGGCGGCGCGGAGACGAAGGGCGGCAGGTTGATGCGGTCCGCGCCGAGGTTGCGGACGTAGAAGAAAGAGTTCTGCCACTTCTTGGCAGAATCCTCCAATGACATCATGGGGCAGTGGGCGCCCGCCTGCTTGGAGATGACGGCGGCCCCGCAGTCAGACATCTCCCCGGGCCTCGGCCCCTGCTGCTTCAAGGAAAATAAGCGCACCCAGAGATCGATTGAAGACTCGACCCCCAGGTACCCCTCGCAGAGGGTAACAAAGCACGAAAGTTGCACCATGGCGCCTACACCAAGATGGGGGGGGCTGGAGCCTGAAGAACTCTAGGACATTGTGGAAGAAGGTGCTCGCAAGAAGGCCGAACCCGCGCTTAAAGTGCGGGTGGAAGACCACACGCTCCGTGCCCTTAGGTCGCGGCTCCCGCTCGCCCTGCAGCCGGCGCGCGGCGACCTCTGTCTCCCTCAGAAAGTGCTTGGTGGTGTGGAGATAGGCGATGTCATCCAGGGTGACGGTCGAGCCCATCCAAGAGCCCGACAGAATTGCCATCGACGAAGACGAAAAGGAAGAAAGAAGAAGAATGGCGATGAAGCTCTGCTCGAAGCGGCGGGTGTCGCAGCGGGCGTCGGTCGCAAAGGGCAGAGAGTGGATGAAGAGGAAGCTGAGTTCAAGCGCGAGTGACTCCCGCGGCCCCCTCCCCCCAATTTATTACCCATGGTTCGAACATGGGGAAGTGGGATCGTTTGCGCTCGCCCCTCCCACTTCCCCGCAATAACTGCGCACGTACGCATGCAATAACTGCCTAGAGAATGGCAATCAACTTGCGGACGCCACAATAAATCCGCGCGCATGGGCTGAAGGTGCATGGCGGCGGGCCCTAGCATGTCGCCCCATCCTGTCGCGTGCGTGGCCTGTGAGGCCCTCTGGTTTCCAGGCACCACGTGGCACCCGCGCGAAGCCCAAAGGATTGCCTCAAAGATTTGACGGACTCTTTGGTTTCCCACCCCTACCGGGATGCCACGATCCGGCTTCCAGGAGCTAGCACACAGTGGGTGTTGACGGACCGGCGGTCACAAATTTCGCCTCCTCAGGTCGGGAAACTGTGAAGGCCCACCCACCCGAACACGGTGGACCTTCACAGCTTCAGGGACTACTATAGGGGGGATGAACCCACGCAGGCAACGAAACCCGGAACCTTTTGAAAAGCAACGGGGCCAGCACTCAGGCCGGCTCACGCTTGGCCGGGTTGCTCGACCCGGCCGAATTCCTCAACCCGACACAGCAAGACTTCTCCAACAAGCCAGCTCCCCTTTGGCGTGTTCCCCAACCCAGTCACGGGTCAGCTCCCGTCCCATCCTGGTCGTACGATGGGACGAGTCTTCATTTAGAGATGAGCAAGGCAATAGTGCCCCTCCCATGCCTCTGGTCAGCCGGGGCATGGCAACAGTGCCCCACCTACACGCTGACCAGGGTTGGTGTGGCTACAGTGCAGCCGTCGTCACTACTGACACCAGCAAGTGGCGACCTGACGGAGCGCCACTATAGCAGGCTGGACCCGACCACTCCCTGACGATCGACAAGACGGCCAACAGTGCCGCTAGGCTCGTGGGTCTCGCGCCCAGAGAACCCGACTAGCCCTGACACCCGACGGGTCCCAACACCGGCTTCCCGGATGATGACAACCCGGCCCCACGGCCTTGCAGCATTTTTTTATAGAAAGACTGTAAGGGAACCCCATACAGTATAATTGGTGCAACAAACGCAAATTGCAAGTACCATGCCTTGAACCTGGGTGGGTGGGAAGGCATCATCCCCTTCCCACCACTAGGATATGCCTTAGTCTGCAATTGTACCCCTGGGGGTGCACTATAAAACCCCCAGGAGCCCTCATGCAGGAGAGGTCGACTAACTTATGCACACACCCAATCAAGCAACGCCAGGCCAACTAGACTAGCCACACACTGGAAGAGGGAGCAGCTTGTAACGCCCCGTATGTAACTTGCCATATTTGTATTCCAACTCTTGCCATTTTCGGCTCTAAGTTATGATATTCCCTCGTGGTTGGGTTTTGTCTTCGTTTTGCATTTTGTTCATGTCATGCATTTCATATCATGTCATCATGTGCATCGCATTTGCATACGTGTTCGTCTCATGCATCCGAGCATTTTCCCCGTTGTCCGTTTTGCATTCCGGCACTCCTACGTCCTCCGACGCCCCCTTTTGCCTCTTTTCGTGTGCGAGTCTTAAATATTCTCGAATTGGACCGAGACTTGCCAAGCGGCCTTGGTATACGGTAGACCGCATGTCAAGTTTCATGTCATTTGGAGTTCGTTTGATACTCCAACGGTTAACCGAGGAACCGTAAAGGCCTCATGTGTGTTGCATCCCAACACCCCTCCAAAGTGGCCCAAAACCCATCCAAACCCCCTCCATCCTCTCGGTCGTTCGATCATGATCGCGTGGCCGAAAACCGCACCTCTTTTGGACTCTCCTAGCTCCCTCTACCTATAAATATGTGCCCCTCCCGGAATTTTCGCGCAGATGAAACCCTAGGAATCGCTCCCGCTGCCATCGGACGAGATCCGCACCGTGCCCGCAGCCAACCGACGAGAGCCACGTGGCACCAGCCGGCCGCCGCCGCCACGGCCCGCGCAGCCCGCAGCCGGCCCGCTCCCTGTCGACTGGGCCCGCGCCCTACGCCTCCCCACGCCTCGTCCCGCCGCCGAGCTCCGGTAGCAGTGCTGCCTCCTCGCCGGTTCCTCTCTGCTTGCTGCCGGCCGTGGCGCCGCCCTCGCCGCCGCGGAGTACCGCCGTCCCCGCCCTCTACCCCGCCGCGCCGCCCCTCGCCGGCCATCGCCACCGTCCACCTGTCGGCGCCGCCCCGGCTTCCTCATCTCCGACGAGTCCTTCTTCAACACTGGCCACCGCGAGGCCCCACGCCGATGAACCTCAAAAACCGTGCGCCAGATCCAGATCCAAAAATCTAGGGTTGACCCCGTTTTCTTCCCAAGTCCTTAACATTTTCATGGCATGTTCATTGCATCATATCTCTGTCATCGTAGCTCCGTTTTGGGCGTGTCATATATCAAAATGTTCGTTAGGATGTCCTCTTCATTTTGTTCCATTGCACCATGCTTGTTTGAGTCCATCTTGATGCCTAAAATGCTGTTGCAAGAGTGCTCCATAATGTTAGTTCCTGGTTCTTATCAGATTATGAGCATTTGTCATTTTTGCCAAGATTATTGTGTGCCTCCTATGAACTTGAGCCCTACATGTGTTTTGGGCTATGCCATGCCATCTTTACAGGGGCGTATGCCATGTATTTTTGTGATCAATTTGGTGACTAGCACATGCATGCAAAGTAGCTCTCGTGATGTTGCTGATTTCAGGAACTAAGAATTCTTCTAATTCATTTCCCTGATGTTATTTTTATGCCATGTATTCATGTTGCTACAGAGTGATCCATGCCTCTTTTGAGCATGTTCAGTAAGGATGATTTGGGCATATGGTTGGGCTCTATCCATACATGTCTTTGTTTGCAATATCGGAGTACCCTAGCATGACTCAATCTTGCTCTACTTTTGCTGTAAAATGTTCCTGGCAGATTATTTACGGGTTAATCAATTTTTCCAAGGTTGTTGTAGTTGATCCATGCATGCTATGAGGTGGTTCTTGCCATGGTTAGCGTCTTGAACATGTCTTCTTGCTGGGTATATGCTTAGCTTGTCATGAAATGCCTTGTGTTGAGTGCATCGAGCTCGCAAACATGCCTACGTAACTCTGTTTTGCCATGTCCGGTTTTCTGCCAAGTCTGAATCTGTTAACGAAACTTGCTATGTTTACATGGGTGCCATCATGTTTTCGGTGCCCTTTTGGCTTATGGTCAGTAAGGGACTTTTGTTATATGTTTTGAGTAGATTCATGCCATTCTTTGTATTGCTATGATATGATCCTGTAGCATGTTGTTATCTTGCTCTAAACATTGCTTCCTGATGTTAATTCCTGGCATGTTATTTTCACCAAGTCTGTGAAGCTGATATCTTTTGCACTTTTGCCATGCTTGTTTGAACCTGCTATTGTGTGAATTAGCCGTAGCTCAGTGTTCATCTTTTGTCAAGCATCTTGAGTGGATCACTGCCATGTGCTTTTTTGCTATGTTAGAGTGGAGTAGCTTATTTTTCTTGTTGCATTTTAGATGGCATCGTGCTGTTAATCGCAGAATAGTGACATTATTGTTTTGCTTGCCATTTGCAAACCGTGCATCCAATTCTGGTGATCTTTATATCGATTTTGACCAAAATCAACTCATCTTTCCAGCAACGCTCTTGGTTTGCCAAGTTGACGCCTGGTTCAATCTTTTCCTTCTGGAGCACGCATATGCATTGCATATTACATCCCGCATATCATGCCATGTTTTGCATCATGTTGCTTGTGCATTGCACCATGGTTGATTGGGTTTCCCTTTCTTGTGTTCTTGCCTTGGGTAGAGCCGGGGGACAAGTACATGATCGAGGAACCCGTTGAGTACGCTTACGAGGATCAAGCTTATGTCAACTCGGAGAATTTTGCAGGCAAGATGACCATACCCTCGAAATCACTTCTATATTTGCTTGCTAGTTGCTCGCTCTTTTGCTATGCCTATGCCGCAATACCTACCACATGCTTTATCATGCCTCCCATGTTGCCATGTCAAACCTCTAACCCACCTTGTCCTAACAAACCGTTGTTTGGCTATGTTACCGCTTTGCTCGGCCCCTCTTATAGCGTTGCTAGTTGCAGGTGAAGATTGGAGTTTGTTCCTTGTTGGAACATGTTTATTGTTGGGATACCATTATTATATCTTGTTTACTTTAATGCATCTATATACTTGTTAAAGGGTGGAAGGCTCGGCCTTATGCCTGGTGTTTTGTTCCACTCTTGCCGCCCTAGTTTCCGTCATACCAGTGTTATGTTCCTTGATTTTGCGTTCCTTACGCGGTTGGGTTATAATGGGAACCCCTTGACGGTTCGCCTTGAATAAAACTCCTCCAGCAAGGCCCAACCTTGGTTTTACATTTGCCTAACAACCTATAACCTTCCCTTGGGTTTTTGCGAGCCCGAGGGTCATCTTTATTTTAACCCCCCCCCCCGGGCCAGTGCTCCTCTGAGTGTTGGTCCGAAATGGGCAGCCTGCGGGGCCACCTCGGGGAAACTCGGGGGTTGGTTTTACTCGTAGCTTGACCTATCCGGTGTGCCCTGAGAACGAGATACGTGCGACTCCTATCGGGATTTGTCGGCACGTCGGGCGGCTTTGCTGGTCTTGTTTTACCATTGTGGAAATATCTTGTAAATGGGATTCCGAGTCTGATCGGGTCGTCATGGGAGAAGGAATATCCTTCGTTGACCATGAGAGCTTGTGATGGGCTAAGTTGGGACACCCCTGCAGGGTTTTGAACTTTTGAAAGTCGTGCCCGCGGTTATGGGCAGATGGGAATTTGTTAATATCCGGTTGTAGAAAACCTGACACTTAACTTAATTAAAATGAATCAATAGCGTGTGTAGCCGTGATGGTCTCTTTTCGGCGGAGTCTGGGAAGAGAACATGGTCTTGTGTTATGCTTGAATGTAAGTAGTTTTCAGGATCACTTCTTGATCTTTGTAGCTTCTCGACCGTGCTTTGATCCTCTTCTCGCTCTCATTTGCGTATGTTAGCCACCATATATGCTAGTGCTTCTGCAGTTCCACCTTACTACCTTTTCCTACCCATAAGCTTAAATAGTCTTGATCGCGAGGGTGTGAGATTGATGAGTCCCCGTGACTCACACATTACTTCCAAAACCAGATGCAGGTGCCGATGATGCCATTCCAGGGGATGCGACCGAACTCAAGTGGGAGTTCGACGAGGACTCAGGACGTTACTACGTTTCCTTTCCAGACGATCAGTAGTGGAGCCCAGTCGGGGCGATCGGGGATCTTATGCATTTGGGGTTGTCTTTATTTTTGTTCCGTAGTCGGACCTTGATTGTATTCTGGATGATGTAACACTATATTTATGTATTGCGTGAAGTGGCGATTGTAAGCCAACTCTGTATCTCTTTCTTATTCAGTACATGGGATGTGTAAAGATTACCCCTCTTGCAACATGCCTACAATGCGATTATGCCTCTAAGTCGTGCTCCGACATGTGGGAGATATAGCCGCATCGTGGGTGTTACAAGTTGGTATCAGAGCCTTCCCCGACTTAGGAGCCCCCTGCTTGATCGAATCACTGGCGTTGTTGAGTCTAGAAAAATGTTTTTGAGTCTTATAGGGTTACATATATCGGAGAGTAGGATTATTTTTACTTCTCAGTCCGTTCGTCGCTCTGGTGAGGCATCCTGACGTAGAGTTTTGACTCTTCTCTTCTCAAATTTCACTAAAAAAATTAGGATCACGCAGTTATCTTGGAATTGTTTCGATGGTTTTGTGAAGAGAACATTGTTCTTGGTGCCTCCTGACATTTAGGGGTTGTGGCAATGTCCCGGGGAGTTGAGCTCCGAGGTGTTGTCGTCACAATTTTATCATTGCAGTTCTAGAATACCTGAGTTTTGTCGACATCGAAAATCTCTTTTATGCAGTTGTTGGTGAGATAACCTCGACGCCACCCAGTACTGGGGCAGGAGTTCGGGAGTATTGCCATAACTCGTATAACGGATGCTTTTCGAAGGTTGAGGTAAATGATTTCTAAAGGTTTCTTGGTTATGTGTTGAAGAATGGATACAGCTGGATGTAGGACTTGCTAGTTTTGGGTGAGATATTATGCTTCCCCTGTATCCCCAACACGTGATTGCATAACCGGAAAATTTCGGGAGTTTCATAGGTGGGAATTCATGTAGCTCTAGTATTTCTTCCCGCAGATATTTGCTTTGTGATTGGGTAATCCTTACCAATTATTTGTTCATGCATGTACCTTGTTGTTTTATTCATCTACCTTTATCTAAGTGGCTTCCCAATTTATGGAAGTGTGATCATTTAATTTGGAATTCATTCGTGCATTCTTGTTTGAATGTTAAGGCTATATGTTGCAATTTCGATCCATTTGATTCAGCTTGAATATATGTCTTTCAAAATGCTAACGGATGTCACCCTCTTTAGGATGGCTCCTCCAACACGTCAGAATGCGGAACCTCCGCCACCACCTCCACCTCCGGAGGCATGGCAGGCTGTGATGGCCGCTACCAACGCCAACACGCAGATGCTTATGCAAATCTTGCAAGAGCGCAACCAAGGAAATCAAGGCCATGGCAACAATCAAACTCAGTTTGCTACCCTCAACCAGTTCCTCGCAAACCAGCCGAAGTCTTTCAGCTACTGTGTCGAGGCCAAAGACGCTGATGATTGGCTCGTGGATATCTGCAAACATTTTGAGTGTAGCAACGTCAGGCCTGAGGACTTTGTCAAGTTTGCTTCGTTCCAACTCAAAGACCAAGCTGCTGAGTGGTATCAACAATACAAAGATTCCAGAGGAGGTCGTGTGATTACTTGGGATGATTTCCGCCAAGACTTCAAAGCTCACCACATTCCTCAAAGTGTTGTTGAGAGTAAGCGTGAGGAGTTTCGCAATCTGAAGCAAGGCAGCTTGTCTGTTTACCAATACAACATCCTGTTCCAGAGGCTCGCTCGCTTTGCCAAGCAAGACATCCCTAACGAGAAGAGCATGATTTATCAATTTAGAGGTGGCCTCAGAGATGATTTGCAACTAGCTCTTGTGCTTTTTGAGCCGAAAAAGTATGATGAGTTCTACAACATGGCACTAAAGCAAGAGGCTGCTCAGCTCAAGTGCGATGCTTCCAAGAAGAGAGTCAGGGATGCAACTCCTTCTTCTTCTTCAACTCAAGTGGCAGCTAAGTAGCAAAAGTATTGGTTGCCTCCTCCTCCTCTGTTCCATCAGCCTTATCAGCAAAAGAGCAAAGGTGGCAATGGATCTTCCCACCCACCCAACCCAGCCTTTCAGAACAAAGCTCTGTCTCATGCTCCAAGGTCAAGTGCTCCTTATCATCGTCCGCTCTCAGAGGTCACATGCAACAAGTGTCAGCAGAAGGGTCACTATGCAAACAAATGCTTCAACCAGAGGCGTCTTCCGCCTCCTCCCCCTCCTGTGAGATCTGCCAGCAATGCAGTGGTCAAGCATAATCCCAAGCATGCCAAGGTCAACATGATGAACGCAACTCAGGCAGAGGACTCGTCAGAAGTGACCATGGGTAACCTTCCTGTTAATGATATTCCTGCGAAAGCTCTTTTCGATACTGGTGCATCGCATTGTTTCATGTCAAGACCATTTTTTGCCAAGAACGAATTCACATCTTCTCATTTGGGCAAATCCATGGATATCGTTTCTCTGGGTAAACGGTTGAGTGCCAGTTTGGTGGTTCCAGATGTTTCTATTAAGATGGGTAACTATAAGTTTCTGTCTTCTCCAATGGTCCTTGGTAACTCAGATATTGATCTAATTCTCAGCATGGACTGGCTTTCTAAGCACAAAGCGCAACTTTATTGTGCTTCCAGACATATTCAATTGACACACTCGTCTGTGGATGTGATCATTTTTGCCGCTCGTGATGATACCATTCGACTGTTTTCTCTCAATGAGAAGGGCGAGCTGAATGCCATCTCTCAGATTCCAGTCGTTCGTGAATATCAAGACGTCTTTCCAGAAGAGCTTCCAGGAATGCCTCCTCACCGGCCAGTTGAATTCGTCATCGATCTTGAGCCTGGCACGGAACCTGTTTGCAAACGTCCTTACAAGCTTGGACCAGAAGAATTGAAGGAGCTGAAGAAACAACTCGATATACAAGAGCGTATGGGTCTCATCCGACCAAGTTCTTCTCCATGGGGTTGTGGTGTTCTTTTTGTCAAGAAGAAGGATTGCACGGACCGACTTTGTGTCGACTACTGTCCATTGAACAAGAAGACCATAAAGAACAAGTACCCACTTCCCAACATCAATGAGCTTTTCGAACAACTCAAAGGTGCTCAAGTATTCTCCAAGCTTGACCTCCGTATGGGCTATCATCAGATTCGCATTCGTGAACAAGATATCCCCAAGACAGCATTCAGGACAAGCTATGGGTCCTATGAATACACTGTCATGTCTTTTGGCCTTGTCAACGCTCCTCCAACGTTCTCTCGCATGATAAACTTCATCTTCAACCCTTACACAAATGACTTCGTCTTGGTCTATCTCGATGACATTTTGGTCTTTTCCAAGAACAAGGAGGATCATGCCAAGCATTTGAGATTGGTGCTGGACAAACTCAGAGAACATCAGTTCTATGCGAAGTTTTCAAAGTGTGAGTTTTGGCTCGATGAGGTTCTCTACCTTGGGCATACCATCTCAGCCAAGGGCATAGCTATTAATCCTGAGAAGGTGTCTGCAATTGTGAATTGGGAACCGCCTCAGAATGTGAAGCAGCTCCGCGGCTTTCTTGGGCTCGCAAGCTATTGTCGAAGATTCGTTGAGAATTTCTCTAAGATCGCGAAGCCTCTTTCCAACCTTCTCTAGAAGCATGTGAAGTATGTCTGGACGCCTGAATGTGACATCGCTTTCATCACCCTCAAAGAGAAGTTAGTCACAGCTCCAGTTCTGACTCCTCCTGATGAATCCAAACCATTTGAGGTTTTCTGTGATGCTTCCCTGCAAGGTCTCGGTGTTGTGTTAATGCAAGAGAAGAAAGTTGTGGCCTATACCTCTCGCCAGTTGAAGCCCAACGAAAAGAACTACCCCACTCATGACCTGGAGTTGGCGGCAGTTGTCCATGCTCTTTTAACATGGAGACATCTCTTGTTGGGAAGAAAAGTGGGCATCTTCACTGATCATAAGAGTCTCAAGTACATCTTCACTCAGCCCAACCTCAACCTCAGGCAGACTCGTTGGGTCGAGATGATTCACGAGTATAATCCGAGTGTTGAATATACTCCAGGCATGGCCAATGTCATCGCAGACGCTTTGAGCAGGAAGGCTTACTGCAACGGTTTGATTCTCAAGCCCTTCCAACCGGACCTTTGTGAAGCTTTCCGCAAACTTAATCTCCAAGTTGTTCCTCAAGGATTCCTTGCCAACCTCCAAGTCTCTCCTACTTTGGAAGATCAGATTCGTGAGGCTCAACTTCATGATGCAATGGTGAAGAAGGTGAAGATTGGGATTGCCAAGAGCCAACCCAAGTACAAGTGTTGTCGCCTTGATGACAAAGATACTCTATTCTTCGAGGATCAAATTGTTGTTCCTAAGGGTGACCTTTGTAAAGTCATTATGAACGAGGCTCACAATTCACTCCAGTCAATTCATCCTAGAAGTACAAAGATGTACCATGACCTCAAGCAGTCGTATTGGTGGACTCGAATGAAGCGAGAGATAGCTCAATTCGTGAATGAATGTGATGTCTGCAGAAGAGTGAAAGCATAACACCAAAGGCCAGCTGGTCTCCTCCAACCTCTTGTCATTCCAGAATGGAAGTTTGATCATATTGAGATGGACTTCGTGATTGGATTTCCCAAGTTCAAGCATGGAAATGATGCTATCTTCATCGTCATCGACAAGCTCACTAAAGTGGCTCATTTTCTTCCTATCAAAGAATCTATCACAGCAGCTCAGTTAGCAAAGCTATATACCTCCAGGATTGTCTCTTTGCATGGCATTCCGCAGTTGATATCTTCAGATAGTGGAAGCATCTTTACTTCTAAGTTCTGGGATTCTTTTCAGAAGGCTATTGGCACCAGCATTCGCTTCAGCACAGCCTTTCATCCTCAAACTAGTGGGCAAGTCGAGTGAGTCAATCAAATTCTTGAAGATATGCTTAGGGCCCGTGTCATTTCCTTCGGTATGAAGTGGGAAGATTGTCTTCCATATGCTGAGTTCTCCTACATCAACAGCTTCCAAGCGAGTTCAGGCAAGGCCCCATTCGAGATTCTCTATGGCAGAAAGTACCGTACTCCTCTTAATTGGTCAGAGACTGGTGAACCCAACTTCTTGGAAATGACTTGATCACAGAGGCTGAAGAAATGTGCAAAGTCATTCGTAAAAATCTCAAAGCCGCGCAATCGCGCCAGAAGAGTTACTACGATAGCAAGCATCGTGACTTGGCTTTCGAGATCGGAGACCATGTCTACCTCCGCGTCTCTCCAATGAAAGGTACTCGTCACTTCGGTATCAAAGGGAAGCTTGTCCCTAGATACATGGGTACTTCCAAGATCATTGGCAAAAGAGGCGATCTCGCCTATCAACTTGAGCTTCCATCCAACTTTGCAAATGTGCACGACGTGTTTCACGTGTCTCAGCTTCGCAAGTGTTTCAAGACTCCTGACCGCACCATCAACTTCGAAGAGATTGATCTCCAAGAAGACATGTCTTATCATGAGCATCGCGTTGCTATTCTTGAAGAAACTGAACGCAAGACTCGCAACAAGTCTATCAAATTCCTGAAAGTGAAGTGGTCACACCATTCTGACCGAGAGGCCACCTGGGAACGCGAGGACCACCTCCGTTCCGAATATCTGGAGTTTTTCCAGTCCTAGATCTCGGGACGAGATCCTTTCGTAGTGGTGGAGTGTTGTAACGCCCCGTATGTAACTTGCCATATTTGTATTCCAACTCTTGCCATTTTCGGCTCTAAGTTATGATATTCCCTCGTGGTTGGGTTTTGTCTTCGTTTTGCATTTTGTTCATGTCATGCATTTCATATCATGTCATCATGTGCATCGCATTTGCATACGTGTCCGTCTCATGCATCCGAGCATTTTCCTTGTTGTCCGTTTTGCATTCCGGCACTCCTACGTCCTCCGACACCCCCCTTTTGCCTCTTTTCGTGTGCGAGTGTTAAACTTTCTCGGATTGGACCGAGACTTGCCAAGCGGCCTTGGTATACGGTAGACCGCCTGTCAAGTTTCGTGTCATTTGGAGTTCGTTTGATACTCCAACGGTTAACCGAGGAACCGTAAAGGCCTCATGTGTGTTGCAGACCAACACCCCTCCAAAGTGGCCCAAAACACATCCAAACCCCATCCATCCTCTCGGTCGTTCAATCATGATCGTGTGGCCGAAAACTGCACCTCTTTTGGACTCTCCTAGCTCCCTCTACCTATAAATATGTGCCCCTCCCGGAATTTTCGTGCAGATGAAATCCTAGGAATCGCTCCCGCCGCCACCAGACAAGATCCGCACCGCGCCCGCAGCCAACCGACGAGCGCCACGTGGCACCAGACGGCCGCCGCCGCCACGGCCCGCGCAGCCCGCAGCCGGCCCGCTCCCCGTCGACCGGGCCTGCGCCCCACGCCTCCCTGCGCCTCGCCTGCCGCCGAGCTCCGGCAGCCGCACCGCCTCCTCGCCGGTTCCTCTCCGCTCACTGCCGGCCGTGTCACCGCTCTCGCCGTCGCGGAGCACCGCCTTCGCCGCCCTCTACTCCGTCGCGCCGCCCCTCGCCGGCCATCACCGCCGTCCACCTGCCGGCGCCGCCCCGGCTTCCTCATCTCCGACGAGTCCTTCTTCAACTCCGGCCACCCCGAGGCCCCACGCCGACGAACCTCGAAAACCGTGCGCCAGATCCAGATCCAAAAATCTAGGGTTGACCCCGTTTTCTTCCTAAGTCCTTAACATTTTCAGGGCATGTTCATTGCATCATATATCTGTCATCGTAGCTCCATTTTGGGCATGTGATATATAAAAATGTTCGTTAGGATGTCCTCTTCATTTTGTTCCATTGCACCATGCTTGTTTGAGTCCATCTTGATGCCTAAAATGTTGTTGCAAGAGTGCTTCATAATGTTAGTTCCTGGTTCTTATCAGATTATGATCGTTTGTCATTTTTGCCAAGATTATTGTGTGCCTCCTATGAACTTGAGCCCTACATGTGTTTTCGCGTATGCCATGCCATCTTACAGGGGTGTATGCCATGTATTTTTGTGATCAATGTGGTGACTAGCACATGCATGCAAAGTAGCTCTCGTGATGTTGCTGATTTCAGGGACTTTGAATTCTTCTAAGTCATTTCCCTGATGTTATTTTTATGCCATGTATTCATGTTTGTACAGAGTGATCGATGCCTCTTTTGAGCATTTTCAGTAAGGATGATTTGGGCATATGGTTGTGATCTATCCATCCATGTCTTTGTTTGCAATATTGGAGTACCCTAGCATGACTCAATCTTGCTCTACTTTTGCTATAAAATGTTCCTGGCAGATTGTTTACGGGTTAATCAATTTTCCCAAGGTTGTTGTAGTTGATCCATGCATGCTATGAGGCGGTTCTTACCATGGTTAGCGTCTTGAACATGTCTTCTTGCTAGGTATATTCTTAGCTTGTCATGCAATGCCTTGTGTTGAGTTCATCGAGCTCGCAAACATGCCTACGTAACTCTGTTTTGCCATGTCCAGTTTTCTGCCAAGTCTGAATCTGTTAACGAAACTTGCTATGTTTACATGGGTGCCATCATGTTTTCTGTGCCCTTTTGGCTTATGGTCAGTAAGGGACTTTTGTTATATGCTTTGAGTAGATTCATGCCATGTCTTGTATTGCTATGATATAATCCTGTAGCATGTTGTTATCTTGCTCTAAACATAGCTTCCTAATGTTAATTCCTGGCATGTTATTTTCACCAAGTCTGTGAAGTTGATATCTTTTGCACTTTTGCCATGCTTGTTTGAACCTGCTATTGTGTGAATTAGTCGTAGCTCAGTGTTCATCTTTTGTCAAGCATCTTGAGTGGATCACTACCATGTGCTTTTTTGCTATGTTAGAGTGGAGTAGCTTATTTTCTTGTTGCATTTTATATGGCATCGTGCTGTTAATCACAGAATAGTGACATTATTGTTTTGCTTGCCATTTGCAAACCGTGCATCCGATTCCAGTGATCTTTATATTGATTCCGACCGAAATCAACTCATCTTTCCATCGACGCTCTTGGTTTGCCAAATAGAGGCCTGGTTCAATCATTTCCTTCCGAAGCACGCATATGCATTGCATATTACATCCCGCATATCATGCCATGTTTTGCATCATGTTGCTTGTGCATTGCACCGTGGTTGATTGTGTTTCCCTTGCTTGTGTTCTTGCCTTGGGTAGAGCCGGAAGACGAGTACGTGATCGGGGAACCTGTTGAGTACGCTTACGAGGATCAAGCTTACGTCAACTCGGGGAACTTTGCAGGCAAGATGACCATACCCTTGAAATCACTTCTATCTTTGCTTGCTAGTTGCTCACTCTTTTGCTATGCCTATGCCGTGATACCTACCACATGATTTATCATGCCTCCCATGTTGGCATGTCAAACCTCTAACCCACCTTGTCCTAGCAAACCGTTGTTTGGCCATGTTACCGCTTTGCTCAGCCCCTCTTATAGCGTTGCTAGTTGCAGGTGAAGATTGGAGTTTGTTCCTTGTTGGAACATGTTTATTGTTGGGATCACATTATTATATCTTGTTTACTTTAATGCATCTATATACTTGGTAAAGGGTGGAAGGCTCGGCCTTATGCCTGGTGTTTTGTTCCACTCTTGCCGCCCTAGTTTCCGTCATACCAGTGTTATGTTCCTTGATTTTGCATTCCTTACGCGGTTGGGTTATAATGGGAACCCCTTGACAGTTCGCCTTGAATAAAACTCCTCCAGCAAGGCCCAACCTTGGTTTTACATTTGCCTAACAACCTATAACCTTCCCTTGGGTTTTCACGGGCCCGAGGGTCATCTTTATTTTAACCCCCCCGGGCCAGTGCTCCTCTGAGTGTTGGTCCGAAACGGGTAGCCTGCGGGGTCACCTCGGGGCAACTCGAGGGTTGGTTTTACTCGTAGCTTGACCTATCCTGTGTGCCCTGAGAACAAGATACGTGCGACTCCTATCGGGATTTGTCGGCACATCGGGCGACTTTGCTGGTCTTGTTTTACCATTGTAGAAATGTCTTGTAAATGGGATTCCGAGTCTGATCAGATCGTCCTGGGAGAAGGAATATCCTTCGTTGACCGTGAGAGCTTGTGATGGGCTAAGTTGGGACACCCCTGCCGGGTTTTGAACTTTCGAAAGCCATGCCCGCGGTTATGGGCAGGTGGGAATTTGTTAATATCTGGTTGTAGAAAACCTAACACTTAACTTAATTAAAATGAAACAACAGCATGTGTAGCCGTGATGGTCTCTTTTTGGTGGAGTCCAGGAAGAGAACATGGTCTCGTGTTATGCTTGAACGTAAGTAGTTTTCAGGATCACTTCTTGATCTTTGTAGCTTCTCGACCGTGCTTTGCTCCTCTTCTCACTCTCATTTGCGTATGTTAGCCACCATATATGCTAGTGTTGCTGCAGTTCCACCTCACTACCTTTTCCTACCCATAAACTTAAATAGTCTTGATCGTGAGGATTTGAGATTGCTGAGTCCCCGTGACTCACACATTACTTCCAAAACCAGATGCAGGTGCCGATGATGCCATTCCAGGGGATGCGACTGAACTCAAGTGGGAGTTCGATGAGGACTCAGGACGTTACTATGTTTCCTTTCCAGACAATCAGTGGTGGAGCCCAGTTGGGGCGATCGGGGATCTTATGCATTCTAGATGATGTAATGCTATATTTATGTATTGTGTGAAGTGGCGGTTGTAAGCCAACTCTGTATCTCTTTCTTATTCAGTACATGGGATGTGTAAAGATTACCCCTCTTGCGACATGCCTACAATGCGGTTATGCCTCTAAGTCGTGCTCCGGCACATGGGAGATATAGCCGCATCGTGGGTGTTACAGAGCTTAAGCGTTGGCCTGCCTCCTTCTTCCTCCTCGATACAGCTCCAGGAGCAACTCTGTACTGTTACATATAAACTACACTCGGCAGGACTAGGGGTGTTATCTCTCCGGGGAGCCCCGAACCTGGGTATGTCTTGCGTTCCGCGCTGGCTCATGCCGACCCCGCCTCTGGAGCCCATCGGTGCCCTCGAGCCTCCTCCTCTCTTTAGCCATCCCTTGGCATCTTCCATGCGCCCACCACGACACACCTTTTGGCATCCTACTGGTCTGCCCGAAGCCGGCCAAGAATGGCGTAAGCTTCATCAAGAGCCCGGAGTTTGATTAGGGGCGCACGGTTCGCGAGCACAAGATTTGCCTGAGGAGGCGGTGCTGGTGTGTCGGCCGGCCCCATGGTCAAGAAGGTCGTGGCATGATCGGCTAGGGGCACCGGAGGTTCCATGTTCCTCTCATACATGACAAAGGAAACCGACTTCACGGCCCGCTCGACCGCGGGGCCTGGCTCCGCCAAAGGCTGTGCCGCTGCACTCTTCTGGTCAGATTCAACCGAAGAAGGAGGAGGCGTCACCCCCTCCTCTTGGATAGGCACTGCCAGAACCACGGCATGGAGCACCGCCTCATGAACTCCCGCATCCTCGATGGGCAGCCCCCCGAACGGTGTCAGCCAGGCACCAGGAGCGGGCAGCATGCCCGTGCGTCTTGGCACAGTGTGGCCTACACGCCCAAGGGTTGTGTCGGGATAACGTGGTACGCCTGTGCACCCACTGAGGTCGCGGCCAAGCGCTGAGGCAGCCCTCGGGGTGGTCAGTACCTTCACGTTAGTGCTTGGCTTCTTATTCTTCTTCTCCATGCCATCACCCCTATTTTGTGCGATATGGGACAACGTGAGCGCACAAAGTATAAATGCACGGTTAGCATGAAAGATGAAGGTACTCACTCGTTCGGCGGGGCCCATTTCCTCTTCTTCTCCTCCTCAAGTGTCGACATGCCCACCTTCTTCCTCGCCACGTCCTTGGCCTTGCCTTGGGGGCTGTCGGAATGGCCCCTTGCGGGCTCGGTCGCGGCACCGGCGACTAGAGAGCATGGGGGCTTCCCTGAGGAGCCTTGGCTGGCGCAGCCGCAGCTGCCTCGATGGAGGCCTCTGAGACCGTTAAACTCTCACCTTGTGGGGATGAACCCATCTCCTTGGGTGTCGGACTGGCGCCTGTGCGGTCGGAGGCGCGGATTCAGACCTTCTAGGCATCCTGGGAGGTGCGACAACAGGGATGCATCCTCCAGGTCGTCGTCCTCTGTCTCCTCCAAGTCCTCCTCGCCGCTGCTATTGCCAGAGGATAGCTCCACGGGTGAATCAGGGTAGTCTGATGGGCCGAGCCCGAGCTCGTTGAAGGCGAGCATGGCGGCGACCAGATCCTTCGCATCATCGCGGTTGTATAGTGGGGTGTATGCTTTAGGGATGTCCCCTGGATTACAGCGGAGCAAGGTTTTCCAGGCCACATCCGCTCCCCCACCCTTCAAGCCAGCCACGCGCAGCCTCGGCGCGTCTCCTGCCCCCTCATACGCCCACAAGGGCTTCAAACATGATTGGAGCAGCGCGAGGCGCTGGGTCGTGAATTCCTTCACGATCATCGCCCTCGTCAACAGCTTGGCCTCCATGTCTAAGGCTATCTTCTCCAGGACAAGCTTCGCCTGTCGGTTAGTGAGCTTCACGGAACCCAACTCTGGGATCCGCTCAGGCAGCTCCGTTGGGAGCTCCAGGAGTGGGTCGGCACCGCGGGCGCCCAAGTAGACCCAGTGGCACCGAAAGCTCTCCACCTTGTTCCCGGCTTTCAGGAGCTTGTTCCTGCTCAGAACATCGATGAAAGAGCACACCCAGACAGTTGGGCCGCAGTGGAGAACCACAGGATGAAGAAGTGGCGGAAGAGGGCCACTGAGGGCTTCACCCCCATAAAAGCTTCACAGTAAAAGGCAAAGACGGATAGGAGGAGAATGGACACTAGTGCAGAACCGGGCAATAGCACCGGCTTGTAAGGCCCTTTAGTGTCGGTTTCGTAACCGGCGCTAAAGTGTAGGCACTAAAGCCCCCTCCCATTTAGTACCGGTTCAGCACGAACCGGTGCTAAAGGGCAACCACGTGGCATGAGGCAGCTTTGGGGGCAGGGAGCCCTTTAGTACCGGTTGGTGTCACCAACCGGTATTAAAAGTTTGGGGGGTTTGGGTTTATGATTTCTTTTTCATTTAATTTTGTGTTTTCCATTTAATTCTTTTTCGTTTGCTGGTATTTTACGATACTACATATTGTACACGTTATGCATATATATATAAATAGAATTTACCACTTGATAAGAGTGGTAAACTATATCAAAAACATTGAACAATCATCAGTAAATAGAAT
>NC_041386.1:305118828-305179360 GCF_002162155.2 Triticum dicoccoides
ACGATAACAATTGGAAGTGGTTCATGGGGGCGGTAGCGGGTAATAGTATTCTCCTTTGGGATCTATGACCTGGTCGAGCAAAAATCCCGCTATTTCCTCTTGAATTGCTTCTATGCGGTCCTCTGTTAGGAGCTTCTCCCGCACCTCTTTGAACTGTTAAGAAGGAGATCAATATGCATGTGTATTAGTTGTGTGACTAGATATCGATAATGGTGTAAAAATTGTGAATAGTGTTCTGACAAACGTACCCACTCCTGTCTTTGAGATTTGCTCCTTTTGGATGCCATCATGCGAATGTTCTCGCAAACATAGTATGCACACAGATTATTCCCCGGCGCCTGCTTCAGGGCCTTTACGAGAATGGAATTTGATCAGATAATAATTAATCAAGCATGATAATTAAAGAGATGGCAGCTAGCTAGTACTACTTAATTACTTACCTGGGGTCGATACCATTTCAGATTTTGTTTCCATGGGCCTGGAGTGACCCTGATGAACTTTGCCCAAGCCCTGCCTGCCGACAAAGAAAATGAATAAATGGGTTATTAAATAGTTGTTATCAGGAAATGATGAACTAATTAAATAGGCCGAGATATAGTTAATAATGATTGAAATTACCTGTTGACTATCCCCTTCACGATGGTGTAGTCACTTGCTTTCTTAAGTAGTGAGTCTAGTACTTCAACTGTTCCTTCATCAACTTTAATGATTAACAAGATCAGTGAAATCTGCATGCACACACGTTTGCATGTCTTAATTAAGCGGGCATATGTAAGCAAAAACATGCATGTAGCTAGCTAGTAGGCAAAAACAGAATTAGTAGTACAAGACAGTGTGACTCACTCGAAGTTGTAAGGAAGTAGTATATCTTCATTGTATTTGAGGCGCTTGAAGAACTCTAGCATGCTTTCCTCTACACTTTTTTCATAATATGAATCTATTTTCCATGTGTATTCATTAATGGTATTTGGGTCAATGAACCCAATGCCATAGCGTCCACCTTTTTTCATTTCATAAATCTTCATCCTGCATAATACCACAGAAAAGAATATAGTGAGGATAATTACAGGTAATGATTGATCAAAATGATCACTACAGCTAGCTTGAGACTTAAATTACAGAAAGAAATCACTTAGAGACAATAGCAACTGACGATAGATTTGTTGAGTGCGTCTTGATTGTATAACTGAAACAGTTTTGAATACTCAATGGCCAAAGCTTTCTCATGGTAGTAATGCTCCTCCTTGACATTCACCATGAGGGACTCTCGATTGAAAATCTTGGTAATGTCCATGTACCATCGATGCAATTCATACATTCTCGTTGGGAGGTTCTTGACCTCGTCTGGCTCGACCAAAGGTTGGCCTCGGACATATTTTCGTTTTATTTCCTCCTCTCTAGTCAAAGACATGGGCTCGATATCGAGGAGTTGTCCAACAGTGATCCCGATCGTTTCAGCCTGCGCAATATGCTCCTTGGTTATTACCACATCGCCCACCCCGGGAACGTTAACGGTTTGCCCACAATAATATTGGGTGCGCCTACTCTCATGTGTTGTTGGCACAACAAGCGGGGGGATTGATTGCGCCGCCTGTTCTCCAAGCTGGGGAATGGTTTTACCGCTCCTTTTGCCAGCTGATTTGCTCGAGCTCGAGCTCGCCTCTTTCTGTAGACGTGCTCGATTTAACTTCTTGATGTGCGACTCACAGTCTGTCTCAACAGGCTTGGGAGCTGGTGCTCTAGCCATACGAATGAAGTGGTCAATCTTTTCCACAGGAACTTTCTCCCTTGGTGGCGATGGCGGTTTCGGTGCAAAATGGGCTTCCACCTCGGCCTTCGATATGGCTACGTTTTCCTCCTCAGACTTGTCGTAAGGCCTCTGCGGAAGAGGCGCGAGGCTTGGACCATATTGAAATCGCTTGCCTCCGCCTGTACCTCCAGTACTACCTCGACTTGTACCACTACGCACCATAGCTGAGGCGGCTCTCTTCCGTGATTGCTGAGGCGGCGAAGACGGCTGATGTGGCTGAGTTGGAGGAGGAGGAGTGGCCTGAAGCTGTGCCGGACTTGGAGGAGGAGTGGCCTGACGCTTTGCCGGACTTGGAGGAGAAGGAGTGGCCTGAAGTTGTGCCAGACTTGGAGGAGGAGTGGCCTGACGCGTTGGTGGACTTGGAGGAGTGGGAGTCTGCTGACTCGGTGGCGGACTTCGACGAGGAGTCGGATGACGCGGTGTCGGTGGCCTTCGAAAGATGATGCAATCCTTTCTCCATAGGATGATATGATGGTTGGCCTCTCCCAGTGTGTGCTCATCATCACCTCCAGGAATGTCAAGCTCTAGCCCCGAAAATTGGTCCACCACCTCATCAACCAAGACACGAGCATAGCCCGCTGGAATCGGGTTGCAATGGAAGGTTGCCTCGGGGGGATTTGTAAAAGCAAGGGCGTCCACCACCTTCATGGATATGTTCTTCATATTGAAGTGTAGCTCGCATTTAGTGTTCTCCATGATGTCATCCACTGGGTAGCTATCCAGCAATGCGTCGCCCGAGGCGGAACCCATGCTGCTTCTCGGCATGGATGGGACGGTGCTATCCAATGGTGGATCATCCGCTAGCTGCCGAGACCCCCTTTGCTGGCTAAGTGAGTTGATCTGCTCTTGATACCATTGGAATTTGACTGCCAAGTCCGCGTGCCTTAATTCTAGGCCATCAAGGCGTTCATAGTCTAGCTTCCTCTGCTCCTCCTCCATCTTCCTCTTCTTCTCCTCCGCAATCTTCTTTCTCGCACGGGTTCTGTAGTCGGCGTTCTAGTACGAAAACCCCTCATACCACGGAATAGCGCCCATGCCTCGTGTTCTTCCCGGGTGTTTAGGATTTCCCAGGGCACGTGTAAGCTCGTCATTCTCTCTGTTGGGCTCGAACACCCCCGATCGAGCCTCTTCTATTGCAACAAGTAGCTTATCTTCGGCTCCGTCCAGACATGCCTTCTTCGAAACTTTGCCTGTCTTCGGGTCCAACTCCCCCCCCCATGTGCATAGAACCAAGTCCTGCACCTGGGGGGCCAGCTCAATGTTTCTGGAGTGACACCTGCATCCAGCATCTCTTTCTCAGACTTATCCCACTTAGGCATTCCCACCGCATAGCCACCTGGCCCCAGCTTATGGAACTTATCCTCGACCGTTCCTTAGATAATTCTGAATCCTTGAATTTGACGAAATCGTCCCAATGAGCACTTTGCTTCTCTAGTGTTCCCTCGAATACTGGAGTCTTCCTTCCTTCCTTGACGCACTTGGACCATTCACGATTCTTGTGGTTTTTGAATGCAACCGCCATCTTCCTAAGAGTAGCGCCCTTGACTTTCTCCACATCTGCATCTGTGAAATGATCTGGTAGGGTGAAATGTTCCATGAATGTTTCCCAAAGCAGAAGTTTTTGTCTGTCGTCGACAAAAGTAACTCCTGGACGTGGCTTTGCTGGCTGTCTCCATTCTTGAAGGGAGATCGGAAGTAGGTCCTTCACAAGAACTCCGCACTGACGAACGAACTTGTCTGCAATCTTCTTAGGCGCTAATGGTTCGCCATTAGGCCTGGTGGCCTCGATATTGTACTTTACGCCCTCCTTCAACTTTTTGTCTGGGCCTCGTTTCCTGTTGCCTGAAGATTTGCTCGATTCGGATGGCTGAAAGAAGAAAGATCGATTCGTTAATATATCTTCAAGTCATTTAAAACATGTGATGATCACCAGATGCCTACTTATATAAATATATATACCTCGCCGGTCTTTGTTGTTTCAAGATCAACATTTTCTTCGTCATGTTCATAGTTCATGACTTCATCAATTCGGTCGTCGCGATCGAATATCATATCACCCTCCCCGGTGTTGTTTAGATATTCGGAGCCGTCATAATCTTCTTCATTCTGATCATCATCTGGCCCGCGAGGATTGCGTATGATATTGAACAGGGCCTCTTCTCCCTCTCTGCCGGTATTGTCTGCCATAGGTTTTATTTAACTAATCCAAAAGAAATATATTCAAATTACAATGCATGGATGCAATCAATTAATAAGGAAAAACTGAATCAATCATAGTACATAATAAGCATCATCGAATATAATCTCGAATACGTCGTCTCGAATAATAGATATAATCTCGAATACATCGTCTCGAATAATAGATATAATCTCGAATACATCGTCTTGAATAATAGATATAATATTGAATATATCACTAGCTAGCTAGCTAGCAAGCTAATAAAGATCGAATACTACAGAGCAATCTAGGCCACTCATGGTTCCTGAGGTGCGGGCGGTGGACACCCAAAGAGAAGGAACCATCACTGGATCATAGCTAGGGTGATCTCCCAAAAGAACCTGCCAGGTATTGGAGAACTTGACGTCCATAGCAGCCATGTAGCGATGGACGTGCTCGTCCTCCTCCCTGACATGGCGAAGTACCACCTCCGGTGGGGCCGGCTCCCTCCGCACCGAAAGTGGCCCACGCGAACGCCACCAAAGGAGATGAGGGTCGACGACGGGACCAGGGGCCGGGTTCCTCACCAAGCGTCGCGCCCCTGAAGGTAGCACCTCCCAGTGCCAGCCCGGCGGAGCCCAGTCCCGGACATGGGTCCTTTGAAGCAGGACGTCATCGCGAACGGGTCGACGGCGAGGATGCGGGCCGGGCATCGTCGACAACAAATACTATATGCCGCAAAAGTAAAGTAACATTTTTTAAATGATGGATTGTGATTTCATATATGCAAATTCTAAATTTTATAACTAAAAATATAAGAAACTAAAAAAACATCGATCATCATCTAACAATTTGAAATTAATCTAATTCATCTAGCTAAAACTAACATTTCCAAAATTTCTAACATTTCTATATAACTAACATTTCTATAACATTTGTATTAAAAACAGAAAAAACCTTTGACATTATATATATTATAACTAACATTTCTATATACTATTTGACATTAATCTAATCTAATTAATTTATTTATCTAAAACTTTGTATGAAAAACAGAAAAATAGAAAAAACTAAAAATAGAAAAATTGTGTGTGTGCGCGCGTGTAGTGTGTGTGTGTGTGCGCGCACGCGTTTGTGTGTGCGCTACGGCCGGCATCGGCGCGCAGTGGCTTTGATCTATTGGAGGGAGGAGAGAGGCCGGGGGAGGGGCTCACAGCATGTGCGGGCGACGTCAAGGCGACGGCGACGGCGAGGCGACGGCGACGGTGAGGCGAGGTCGCGATCCAAGGCGACGGCGGCGAGGCGAGGGGACGTCGACGGGGGCGCCGCGGAGTCGACGGGGACGATGCAACGAGGACGCGGGCATCGCAGAGTCGATAGGGACGGCGCGACAGGGGCGGCGACGGCGCGGGACGGGGCGGTGGCAGAGAGAAGTGAGATGAGAAACTGAATTTTTCAAAGTGTTTGTTATATAGGGGACACCTTTAGTACCAGTTGGAGCCACCAACCGGTACTAAAGGTCTGTTTTGGCCAGGCCAGGCGGCGGGAACCGCACCCCCTTTAGTACCGGGTCATGGCACCAACTGGTACTAAAGGCCCCCCTTTAGTACCGGTTGGAGCCACGACTCGGTACTAAAGGGTGTGCGCTGCCAGGTGAGGGGTGCAGAAGTTTAGTCCCACCTCACTAGCCGAGGGGCACTCGCACCTGCTTATAAGCCCCGCCGTCGCTGCTGTCTCGAGCTCCTCTCTTAAGCAGGCCTTCTGGGCCTACCTCTGCTGTGATGCCCTATTGGGCCTACTAGGCTAGCGGACCTACATCCTGGCCCAACTAGAATTTGGATTTCTAGTCGTATGCAGGCCGTTGTGCCCTAGTAGGTGGGCTTTTTTTCTTATTTTTTTGCTTTATTTATTTTTGTTTTATTTATTTTTGAGTTGTTTTTTGCTGTATTTAGAGTTTCTTTGTGAATATTTTTGCTTTAGGTACAAAAAATTACAAACTTTCTGTTAGTACCGGTAGTTTACAAATTTGAATAGTTTAAATTTTGAATTATTTGAAATTTGTGTGAATCACTAGTTTGTGAATAACTTAACTTTGAAAATAGATTTTTCAGTGATTCTTTTTTCTTATGTTTAATATTAGTGTGTTTTATCATTATATTCAATTTGGTAATGCTTAGGTTATTTAAAAAAATGAAATGCCTTTGTAACGGATGAGTTTTTGTCCGAAACCCTGATACTTCGAAAGAGATTGTCCATTTTGTACACGAAGTGCATCCAGTTTTTGCGGTAACCCTCTCTACTTTTTTGCACATGCTATGTGGGTGAAATTATGATACCATGCCAACTTTCAGCCTTTTCTGAGTTCATTTGAAATGCTTTTCAATTTCAGGGTCATTTAGCTGAAAAAATTAGTAAAGGCATGAAAGAATTTGTTTGCACATAAAATTTCTTCGCGTTTCAAATGCCAAAACACATAACTACCCTAACTATTACAGAGATTCCCTCCTGGGTGTGAAACACAGAAGAAAGTGATGATAGTGAAGCCGATCACATCCCAGATCTTTGGGTGTGAAACTTTTTCTTCGCGTGTGTCCCTTTGCGCCGTAACCATGGAAAATCTTCATCATTTAACGGGATGCTCAGGTCAATATTCACTGTGAATGGAGCAATTTCATCAAACTTTTCATAATCTTCTGACATGTCTGTCTTGTCATCCACTCCCACGATGTTTCTCTTCCCATAAATAACTGGGTGCCGCTTTGGCTCATCGTACGATGCATTCGCTTCCTTATCTTTTCTTTTTATCGGCTTGGTAGACATGTCCTTCACATAGAAAACCTATGCCACATCATTGGCTAGGACGAATGGTTCGTCTGCATACGCAAGATTGTTGAGATCCACTGTTGTCATTCCATACTGCGGGTCTTCCGTTACCCCGCCTTGTGTCATATTGACCCATTTGCACCGAAACAAAGGGACCTTCAAACCACGTCGATAGTCAAGTTCCCATATGTCCTGTATATAACCATAATATGTTTCCTTTCCCGTCTTGGTTTCTGCATCAAAGCGGACACCACTGTTTTGGTTGGTGCTCTTCTTATCTTGGGCGATCGTGTAAAATGTATTACCATTTATCTCGTACCCTTTGAAAGTCATTATATTCGAAGATGGTAACAGGGACAACAAGTACAGGTCATCTTCAATAGAGGCGTCATGCATGGTACGTGTCTGCAACCAGTTGGCGAAACTCATGGTTTGTTCACGTGTAATCCAGTCATCAGACCACCCCGGGTGTTTGGAGTGTAGCAAATTCTTGTGTTCATCCATATACGGAGCCACCAAGGCGGAATTCTGTAGAACTGTGTAGTGTGCTTCAGTGAGAGAATGTCCGTCCATACATATTATTTGTTCCCCTCCTAGCATGCCTTTTCCATCCAGTCTGCCCTTATGCCGCGATTCAGGAACACCAATCGGCTTAAGGTCAGGAATAAAGTCAATACAAAACTCAATGACCTCCTCATTTTCATGGCCCTTGGAGATGCTTCCTTCTGGCCTAGTACGGTTATGAACATATTTCTTTAAGACTCCCATGAACCTCTCAAAGGGGAACATATTGTGTAGAAATATAGGACCCAAAACGTTAATCTCTTCACATAGGTGAACTAGGACATGCGTCATGATGTTGAATAAGGATGGTGGGAACACCAACTCGAAACTGACAAGACATTGCACCAAATCATTCTCTAACCTTGGTATGATTTCTGGATCGATTACCTTCTGAGAGATTGCATTAAGGAATGCACATAGCTTCACAATTGCTAATCGAACGTTTTCCGGTAGAAGCCCCCTCAATGCAACCGGAAGCAGTTGCGTCATAATCATGTGGCATTCATGAGACTTTAGGTTCTGGAACTTTTTCTCTGCCTTGTTTATTATTCCCTTTATATTCGACAAGAAGCCAGACGGTACCTTAATACCGAGCAGGCATTCAAAGAAGATCTCCTTCTCCTCTTTGGTAAGAGCGTAGCTTGCATGACCCTGATGTATGCCGTCTTTTCCGTGCATACATTGCTGGTCCTCCTGTGCCTCAGGTGTATATTTTGTCTTCCCATACACGCCCAAGAAGCCAAGCAGGGCCACACAAAGATTCTTCGTCACGTGCATCACGTCGATTGCGGAGCGGACCTCTAGGTCTTTCCAATAGGGCAGGTCCCAAAATATAGATTTCTTCTTCCACATGGGTGCGCGTCCGTCAGCGTCATTCGGAACAAGTTTTCCACCAGGACCCTTTCCAAAGACCACCTTCAAATCCTTGACCATATCATGTACATCAGCACCAGTACGGTGGCGAGGCTTCGTCCGGTGATCCGCCTCACCTTTGAAATGCTTGCCTTTCTTTCTTACGGGATGCCTGCTCGGAAGAAATCGATGATGTCCCAGGTACACATTCTTCTTACAATTAGACAAATATATACTGTCGGTATCGTCCAAACAATGCGTGCATGCGCGGTATCCCTTGTTTGTCTGTCCTCAAAGGTTACTGAGAGCAGGCCAATCATTGATGGTCACGAACAGCAATGCCTTTAGGTCAACTTCTTCCCCCGTGTGCTCATCCCACGCACGTACACCTATTCCATTCCACAGTTGTAAGAGTTCTTCAACTAATGGCCTTTGGTACACATCAATGTCGTTGTCGGGTTGCTTAGGGCCTTGGATAAGCACTGGCATCATAATGAACTTCCGCTTCATGCACAACCAAGGAGGAAGGTTATACAAACATAGAGTCACAGGCCAGGTGATATGGTTGCTGCTCTGCTCCCCAAAAGGATTAATGCCATCTGCGCTTAGACCAAACCATACGTTCCTTGTGTCATCTACAAACTCCTTCCCGTACTTTCTTTCAATTTTTCTCCACTGCGACCCATCAGCGGGTACTCTCAACTTTCCGTCTTTCTTACGGTCTTCTCTGTGCCATCACATCTCCTTGGCATGCTCTTTGTTTTGGAACAAACGTTTCAACCGTGGTATTATAGGAGCATACCACATCACCTTGGTAGGAATCTTCTTCCTGGGGCGCTCACCCTCGACATCACCAGGGTCATCGCGGCTGATCTTATAGCGCAATGCACCGCATACTGGGCAAGCGTTCAAATCCTCGTACTCACCGCGGTAGAGGATGCAATCATTAGGGCATGCATGTATCTTCTGCACCTCTAACACTAGAGGGCAGACAACCTTCTTTGCTTCGTACGTACTCTCGGGCAATTCGTTGTCCTTTGGAAGCATATTCTTTATCATTACCAACAACTTTCCAAATCCCTTGTCAGATACACCATTCTCTACCTTCCATTGTAGCAATTCCAGTGTGGTGCCCAGTTTTTTCTTGTCACCTACGCAATTCGGGTACAACAATTTTTTGTGGTCCTCTAACATGCGCTGCAACTTCTTCTTCTCCAAATCATTTACGCAGTTTCTCTTTGCATCGGCAATGGCCCGACCTAGATCATCAACGGGCTCATCTGATGCCTCTTCTTCAGCTTCTTCCCGCATTGCCGGCTCAGCTTCTTCCCGCATTACCGGCTCAGCTTCTTCCCTCATTGTTGTATCATCGTATTCAGGGAACCCATGGCCAGGATAGCTATCGTCGTCCTCTTCTTCTTCATTGTCTTCCATCATAACCCCTCTTTCTCCATGCTTGGTCCAAACATTATAGTGGGGCATGAAACCGGACTCAAACAGGTGGACGTGAATGGTTCTTGACGTAGAGTAATTGTGACCATTCTTATAGCCAGCACATGGACAAGGCATAAAACCATCCACCCGCTTGTTTGCCTCAGCCGCAAGCAGAAAAGTATGCGCGCCATTAATGAACTCGGGAGAGCATCGGTCATCGTACATCCATTGCCGGCTCACCTTCAATACACAACACCGAAAACACCAAATTAATACAATACATAAAGTTCATACATAAAGATCATACAACACTTCAATGCAACAAACAAATAACTCTCTAGCTAAAGAATTTAAATGCAACAACAAATGCGATCAAGATCGCAACTAAGGTAACAATTGATCCAACAACATAATGATACCAAGCCTCACTATGAATGTCATATTTTCTAATCTTTCTAATCTTCAAGCGCATTTTCTCCATCTTAATCTTGTGATCATCAACGACATCGGCAACATGCAACTCCAATTCCATCTTCTCCCCATCAATTCTTTTCAATTTTTCCTTCAAATCCTCATTTTCTCTTTCAACTAAATTTAACCTCTCGACAATAGGGTAAATTGGAATTTCCGGGTCAACTACCTCCTACATACAAATATCTATGTCAACTTGATGGGCATAATTTGTCATAAACACGAAATGCAATGAATAGTTTTAAAAGAGAATATACCACATCCGAATCATAACCCGGACGAGGGCCGACGGGGACGGATATCAAAACCATGGCACTATGTATAACAAACAACGTATGGGTAAGATAATTATACGAGTAACTATATATCCAAATCACACAAACATCAATTTTTTATATAAAACTTCATGAACAAGAGGCTCACCACAAGGCGGTGCTGGCGACGGGACGTTGCGAGCGATTGACGATGGTTACGACGCAGATTTAGAAGGTACTAAGTAAACCACACCTACATATGCAAACTAAGTGTTATTTTTGACCTCAAATTGCATATAAATCAAATACTAGCACATATATATAATTCCTCCCAAATTACTAAACTCAAAAATCAATCACTATATAAAGCATTGCACGAGCTAATCTAGCAATGAGAGATGAAAGGACAAAGTTGCTAACCTTTGTGATCATTTGAATGGATGGGGGCCTTCAAATCTTGACAAATTTTGGGCAAAATGTGTGATGAGCTTGAGAGGAAGAGGGAAAAGAACAGAGAGGAGAGGGGAAAGGGGAAGAACAGCGCGAGCTCGGGTGGACGAAGGGTCTATGTAGGACGACCTTTAGTACCGGTTCGTGATACAACCCGGTAGTAAAGGTGCTGGAGGGCCCCCGGACTGACAACATCCTGCCACCACTCACTTTAGTACCAATTTGTGGCATGAACCGGTGCTAAAGGTTCGCCACGAACCGGTACTAATGAGAGCGGTCGGCTAGCCGTTGGAACCGGCACTAATGCACACATTAGTGCCGGCTCAAATTAAAACCGGCACTAATGTGCTTCACGTTTGGCCCTTTTTCTACTAGTGGGAGTTGGGCTGAAGATCGAGAGCATGAATCTTGTAGTGCCTGAGGATGGCGAAGATGAAGTCGGAGAAAGGCAGAATCAACCCGGCGAAGACGCCGTGGAGGAAGGGGTCAGACGTCTTTGGCCGATCATTAGGCCCGGTGGAGCTTTGCGAATATGGGTCTTGCCCCACTCATTGCTATCATTTGTTGTGAACAGGAGCACCGGGTTGAGGTCCCCCTTCTTGAGGACGGAGGATGCCAGGAGTGTCGACACGGGGAATGAGGAGCTCACATCCAAGGTTGCGGGCTTCGATTTCCCGGTGGGCACGATTCCGATAGTTGTCGGTGACCGGCGAGGAAGACGGGGAGAGATGGCGCTGTGAGTGGATCTGGAGGGGCTTCTCGCTAGAGAAGGGGATCTTGAGCAAGATGAGGAGGAGCAATGATGACTCCGCAGTACGCGCCAGGCTTTTGTCAGTCTGGGCAGTTGCCGAGGTGACATGGGGAAGTGGGGTCATCTGCGTCCCGTCGAGCGCCACGCGTCAAGCCTGACCCGCAGGCGATTGGGGCATGCATCTCTTTGCCCTCCCCTCGCTGCCTTCGCCTCGAATCCAGGCCGAGCGTGCCTTGGGCCTGGGGGCTACTGTCTGCTTTCTGGGATCGAGGGTACCTAGAACTGCCTGCCTGCGGCCCAACACATAGCTCCATCAAAGGCCCAGTACGACCCAGCTCCGGTACCTCATGGACAAGACCCTTGCGAGGGCCCCTGCCTCGCGACGAGAACGACACCAAGACATCCCAAGGAGCAGCATCCCGAGCCTGCCTCCCGAGGAGTGGAGATCTCTATTTAAGTACCTCACCTTGCGAGGGGCACGATGACATGAGCCATGATGACCAAGGCCGGGCTGGCGCAAGCGGGCGCAATCCAGGAGAGTCTCCTCTTTCATGCTAAGGAGGCAAGGACGTACGTGGGTTGCCAAGGAATCCACCAAAGGCTTCCATTCCCGTGCAACAAGACCAAGACCACGAGCTCGGTAGGATGGATGTCATCGCCGAGCCCACCACTGCGTCATGACCAGAAGCTTTGCAGATGAAGAACACCTTTAGTCAGGATAGGGTGTACTCCTATCCCCTTTCAAATTGGCCATTGTGGAATCCCTTCCCGCCGAAGCTATGAGGGAAGGGGACTAAGGCCAGTATAAATAGAGGTTAGTCTCCACCGTAGAGAGGGGGCTCGAGCCTTGAGCCCTCACGCGGCAGTTCATCACTTGTACTAGTTCATACTCATCCTCCTCGCGAGGCAATCCACCACAGAGCAGGAGTGGGGTTTTACACTATGAGCGGGCCCGAACCTGGGTAAACTAATGTGTCCACTCTTCTCCCCGCTCGCACGAACTCGAGGATGCCAATTCATGAGGCAGTGAGCTCGGGGCTGCAGCTAGGCTAGATCTTCGCACACGCCCCAGAGTTAGAACCTTGTTTGGGTCTGTGGAGCCCTGATTCCGCCACTTTGATAATTTCATATGTGGGTGGACCGGTGCTTGGGTGCTGTTCTTAATTGAACAAACCTCCCACTTATGATTAACCCCCTTGCAAGCATCCGCAACTACGAGAAAAGTATTAAGATAAAATCTAACTAGATAGCATTAAACATTTGGATCCAAATCGGTCCCTTACGAAGTAGCGCATAAACTAGGGTTTAAGCTTCTGTCACTCTAGCAGCCCATCATCTAATAACTACTCCACAATGCATTGCCTTAGGCCCAAAGATGGTGAAGTGCCATGTAGTCGACGTTCACATGACACAAGTAATGAAATCACAACATACATATCATCAAAATATCAAACACATATCAAATTCACATCATTACTTGCAACATGACTTCTCAAGTGACCTCAAGAACAAAAGTAACTACTCACAAATAATATTCATGCTCAAGATCAAAGGGGTATTAAATAGCATAGTGGATCTAAACATATATCCTTCCACCAAATAAACCATATAGTAATCAACAAGATGGTGTTGTTGCAGATGTTGATGGAGATTGGCCTCCGAAAGATGAGAGGGTTGTTGGTGATGACGATGGTTCGATTTCCCCCCTCCGGGAGGGAAGTTCCCCGGCGGAATCGCTCCACCGGAGGACAAAAGTGCTCCTGCCCAAGTTCCGCCTCAAGACGGTGGCGCTCCATCCCGAAAGGCATCTCCTTATTTTTTTTCTAGGCCAAAATGCCTAATATACTAGAAGATGGGCACCAGAGGTGGGCTGGGCTGGCCACAACCCACCAGGGTGCGCCTGGGCGCCTAGCGCGTCCTAGTGTCTTGTGGTCACCAGGTGGCCCCCCTCCAGTAGTTATTTGCTCCATTATTTTTCATATATTCCAAAATAAATCTCCGTAGATTTTCAGCTTATTTGGACATGTGCAGAATATGTATCTTGACGTAGCTTTTCAGGTCCAGAATTCCAGCTACCGGTGTTCTCCCTCTTTTGTGTAGACCTTGCATATTATGAGAGAAAGGCATTAAAAATACTCCATAAAGCATTATTATGCATAAAATCATTATAAATAATAGTTGGAAAACATGACGCAAAGTGGACGTATCAAGCTGCGTGAAACTAGCTGCCAACTAATGAACACTATGCCCAGGAAATGTAACAATGCCTACGGACAGCATCATCAATTTTATATTTTTCTTTACTTGTACACCATCTCACAACTTTGTCTTCATTGTGATGTATTGGCGCTGATCAGGGAATCATTGAGGTGCATTAGCAGCAATGATGGTTTCATTTGTATTTCATGGAATGTTGTAACGAGACAACCTTGAGGCAAAAGGACACATGAATTCAAAGATGAAACCTTTTTTTGTGGGAACCAAAGTTGAAACATTCATAGCATTACAATACAATTTCATTATGCTGGAAAATTATGCGTACATATAACATAAACAAATCATGAAAGCTTGATAGCAAAGCCAGAAACCATTCAACTACGTTTCGCTGACTTGTGGGACATCCTACATCCAGGTCCACCTACCATGCACAAATATTGCGTGCACAACTGCAGGGGAGATTTAACCCAGGTCGTTGCATCACAATAATAATGACTGGTGAGTAGTCAAATCATAGAGCCCCAGCTTTGCTACTATAGTAAGTTGCTCGGACGAAGCAACCATCATTTCACTCTTCGTTGAATCCGCTTGTACTCCCATATTCCCAGTGTAAGTTGCTCGGATGAAGCAACCATCACTTCACCTTTCCCATAGTGAGCACATATTTTTTATCTGGAAACCACCACACATGAAATTGGACGGTACCAGCACATCATCAAGTGTATGGGACTCAATTCAAAAACTGAAACCAACCACTGAACTACTAGATGGTGAGGGTTACCATGCATGCCTGAGGATTACAATGACCAAGAACGCCTTCTTGTTTGGTCCGTCGGTCAAAGGGCTTCCTCCTGGCATATCACTAGAGTATTTTTCTAGAATGCCCTTATCACGTGGCAGGGAGTGCGAGTAAACCGACCTCAATAGACGACAAAATTTCCAGCCCGCTGCACTTTGAGATAGATGAGGAGTGAGAAGCGATATGGGCTGGTGGATTACTAGAGTTTTTTAAGGGGCTGATTACTAGAGCTAGGTGTTGCACGGAGGCCAAGAAATATGGTGATAGCATGAGGTGGGCCATGTATGATGTAAGTACACTAGGTTGTCGTTTTCGGACTTTCTTGGTCCACTACATGTGGAGAAGATTGGGTTGATTTTATATCACTGAATATAAAATATTAAGAGTCCAGAAGCTCCACCACGAGGTTCCTTGCTCCTTCTCGGTCGTCGAAAAGCGTTCTTCATTTTGCCAACACGTGGGACATCTAGCATCCAAGTCCATGTGTCATGCAACAAAATAAAGTACTAGTAGTAGGAGAGACTTACCAACGGTCATGAACTATAGGACGGAAGATGCGATTCTATCCTGATCACGTGATGAACTCATGATTGGGTCACAACCGCATTTCAAATGCATAGCAAGGTGGATATCATTACAACATACCATGTACTGAATAGATGGGAATACGAGATTAAGGCTTACACTCGCCACAACCTACAACATGAATACATCAATACATAACAATCATATACAGAGCAGGATCTGACTAGGCATGAAATCAAACAAAAAAGGAGAACAACATCCACCATGCTAATCCCAGGCTCCCGACCCGGAACCTATCCCTTGATCGAAGAAGAAGCAGAAGAACTCCAAAACAAGCTGTGACACCCCGAGACTGATGCTCCAGTTGCCTTCCATTTATTTTGGTGTTGCCATGTATGGATTGCCATGATTGTCATAATAAATTGTTGCATCATCATGCATGTGTTATCTTTTATTCTCACTTTGTGCATTCCATCTGCATGTATGTTGCCATGTGCATTTGCATCCAACATGTTCGTGATTGCTTGCTTGCTTGTGATGTTTTATTATTATTATTATTATTATTATTATTATTATTATTATTATTATTATTATTATTATTATTTGCATCATGCATTCATCTCCATATGATTGTTGTGCTTGTTTTCTTTTACTTGTTCATGTGCATTGCAACTCATTCTTCTTGTCCTTGATCCTTTCTCTTTTACTTATTGCTAAACTTCAACTTGGATTCACCCAAGTTTCTATCCCATCCAAACTTCTCCTTTCGTCTTTATTCCATTTATTTTTCTTGTGACATTTTTCCTGTTCGGAAAAATGTTCAACATGTCCCTATAAATCCTAAATGATGCCTACACCCTCTCTGTCAGGTTTCATCCCATTTGGAGTTGTTTTGGTTGGGTTCAAAAATGGATCAAGTTTGAAGTTAATTCAAACTTGGATTATTTTTCTACCTCTAAATATTGCCAGGGCAATTTATTCAAATAGAACCTATTTCCAGGAGTAGAGGGATATATTTATATCTCTCATATTACTTCCCCAGCCCTCTGACCTTTTCCCTTTTGTGTTCTGTGGATTATATTCTTGCAGAAAGATTCTTAAGTGGGAAAAGAAAAGAGGCCTTGGCTTGCCGCTGCACTGGGCCTCCCTGCGGCCCAAGCCAATCCACCACAGCCCACCAGCACCCCCAGCCCCCTGTTCATCTCCCTCCTCCGGTACGGCAGGGCATCCACCGGAGCCACGTAGGCCAGCCCCTTGATTTGATGGTCGGGAGCTCCCCAAGCCTTCCTATAAAACCAGCCCCTTCCTCCTAGTGTTCTCCTCTGTCCATTCCACCCTTCTCTTCCTCCTGTCGCCGCCCTGGTGAGTTTTCCCACGCAACGCCATCGCCATGGCCGAGTCGAGCTTGAGCTTGAGCTCGAGCTTGGGTTAATTCGATCGTCTCCGTCCATATTCTTCATCGGGAGCGTCGTGATCCCCGTCGTCTTCTTCATCACCCTCGCACGCGACCACAAGGACTCCGAGGCCTCCTCCTCGACGTCTTCCTCCCATGCTTCCTCTGCTTCACCGACCCGAGCACCACCGCCTCGACCAG
The DNA here is from genome assembly GCF_002162155.2 of Triticum dicoccoides. NCBI lineage: Eukaryota > Viridiplantae > Streptophyta > Magnoliopsida > Poales > Poaceae > Triticum > Triticum dicoccoides. The sequence goes on from NC_041386.1 coordinate 305,135,531, forward strand.
CGCATCTTCTCACCGTCCCCAGGCACCGCCGACCTTGTTCAACTCCATCAGCATCCCCTCGGTCAGCAGCCCCTCCCAGCTCCTCTCCGATTCATTCTGTCATTGTAGTCTTCTTCCCGAGCAAGCTGACACCATGTCTTCCATGGACAAGCTCCTGGAGCTCGCCTCGCTCGCTCCTGTACGTGTGTGCTCACATGCATGCAACTCCACACCCCCGCACGCACTCCACCCTCTCTGTCTTGCGCAGTGGATGCAGAGTACCACCCACGCGGCTCCGGTCATCTTCTTCTCCATGTCTGTGGCGAGCTGCAGCTCGTGCCCGAATGCCTGCGCATCCACACAACACGTGCGTGCCCCACCGCAGCCTGCCACACCTTTTTCCGCACCCCCGCCGTTGCTTGCTGGCAGCCTATTCTGCCGGTGCAGATGCCGTGCTCATTTCCTTTGTCGACGAGCACCTAGGAAGAAGAAGGCTCGGCTTTTACTTTGTTCAAAGAGATCGCATTGCTTCAGTAGCACACCTAGAGCAGTAACTCGGCTGGTCAGCGCGCTTGCCTACACCCATGGGGTCCTGGTTTCGAAACCCAACTCCTCCCCTTTTGTGTTGTTTTCGTTTTCATCCAGTTTTGTTTTAGGCAATCGTTAATCTAGAGCACAGCCCCTATCTTTTCACAAGCAGTTGAGTCATCCTGGTGGTTGGTGCCACCACTGATGCGCGTCGGTTCTAAACAAACGGTTTTTAACCCCTTTCGGCGATGGCATATGGAACCGTCTCCAAGTGAGTGTGGGTGTCGGATTTCGGGTTCCGGCAAAACCTTTGAGGTTCAAACACTGGGGTGCGCACAAAGATCTCTCTCCCTCTCTAGCTTGCACACATCATGATCTCGCGGCCTAGCTCGACGAACCCAAATAACAAGAGACACAAGAGTTTATACGGGTTCGGGCCACCGATGTGGTGTAATACCTTACTCTAGTGTGGTGTGGTGGATTTCCTCTTGGGCTGAGGATGAATAGTTACAAGGGAAGAACAGCCTCCTGAGAGGAGGTGTTCTTGTGCTTGGTGAGTGTGGCGGCTTTGGTGGAATGAGGCCGGTCCAAGATGAGATGCCTCCCTACGGTGGTGGCTAGCCCTATATATAGAGGCCCGGGTCCTCTTCCCAAATATTAGGCGGGAAGGGATCACACAATGGCCAATTTGAAGGGGGGCAGCTAGTACAAGCTATCCTGACAAAAGTAGTCTTCGCCTGCCAAAGGCTCTGGTGGTGACGCCGTCTTGGGCTCCACGGTGACCTCCATCCTATTGTACTGCTGGTCTTGGTCTTGTTGCACCAATATGGAAACCTTTGCATGATGCCTCGGGACTTCTCGCCTGTGCTTGCCCCTTTAGCACCAAAGGAAACGAGGACAGTGTGCACGCTGGCGCCCGCCTGGCTCTAGTCGTCATGGCTTGCGTCACACAAACCTCGCGAGGTTCCCTTTCCTTGATCTCTCCGCCCCTCATGGGCCAGCCTGGTGAGGTCGCCCCTGAGGAGGTCTTGCGCCGTCCGCCTCGCGAGGCTTGGCCCCTCGCGAGGGCCTTGAGTGTTTACTGGTGAAGATGGGCCGTACAGGGCCGCTGATGGAACCACGCCGTGGGCCGCGGGCAGGCAAGTCTGGGGAACCCCGTTCCCAGAACGCCGACAGTAGCCCTGGGGCCCAAGGCGTGCTCAGGCTTGGCTTCGAGGCAAAGCTAAAGGGAAAGCACGGAGCCGCGGGCCCCAATAGCCTGCGGCCACGGTTGGCGCGTGGCGACTGATTGGACGTGGGCGTCTCCGCTTCCCCACACTTCCTCGGCAACTGCCCGTCTGACAAAAAGGCCGGTGTGGGCAATGCTTGCATTCATTGCTTTCCTTCGCCTTTCTCGAGATCCCCTCTCGTGTTCCTTGCTTCCGAAATATCCAGATCTGCTTCAATCCCCTTCCGAGCTTCCGACCAATGGCGCCCCGAAAGCCCAAGGTCGTTCCGCCACCTGCCTGGTATGAGCCGCCTCTGGATGCGCCCAACGTCTCGGAGAAGAACCTCGTTGCCACGCCCCTGCTGATGGTGGGGGAAACAATGAGAAGGGGAAGACCGAGCTTCGGGCTGGCTCCGCCATGCCGGAGACTTCGAAGAGCTCCTTCTACCCCTTCTTCATGAGCAGCATCGTCGCTGGCCTGGTTCCCCCCTTCCCTGACTTCTTCTATGCATTCCTCCAACATTACAGGTTGCAGGCCCTCCATCTCCATCCCAACTTCGTTCTTCTTTTGTCGATCTTTGCCTTCTACTGTGAGGCATATGTCGGGGTGATGCCGTCCGTGGCACTACTGCGCCACTTCTTCTTCCTCCGAATCAACGATGGCCACACCTTGGAGTGTGCCAACTTCGTCCCAGCCAGCAAGGCCAACGCGATCTCGGAGGCCAGAAAGAAGGCCGATGGCTTCTAGAGCAAGTGGGTCATGATGGATGCCAAGTGCGTCCACCTACGGTTGAAGCTGCCGACAGAGATGCCCCAGTCCGACGAGGGGTGGTCCCATGCGAAGCTTACTGACGACAGGGCGAACTCAGTGCTAGAGAAGATGAACGCCGACCTGAGGCATGGCAACGCGAAGGCGGCGAAGCTGACGGGGGCCATGCTCGTGAGGGAGTTCTTGATGTTGCAGGTGGCTCCTCTCCAGGCGCGCTCGCGCCCCTTGTGGACGCTCGGGGACAGAGCGAACAAGCTTCGCCTGGGCACGGAGGCCTTGTCCGAAGGGGAGCTAGTCGTGGCTCTCCGCCTCTTGGTCGGGGACAACCAAGAGTATCCGCCAAGTGCCCACGCTCCCTTGTTCCTTCGGAAGGACGGGGCGCTGGTCACGGCCGCCATGCCCACCTTTGACGAGCGCGGCCTGGTGCCGCCAGCGCCCCCTGGAGTCCTGGTGGCAAAGGCGATGGTGGACGTGTCTTCTAGCGATTCCCGTAGGGATGGGGAAGAGGAGGAGTACGAGGAGCGCGACTCAGAGGCGACGCCCGAGGGAATGGGGGAGACCTCCCCCTTGCGCAAGGCCAACATCCTTCGCACCCTGCCTGAAGATGAGGACGAGGCCGACATCCTCCCGGAGAGGGAGGAGCCGCTCGTGGTTTCGATGAATGGCAGGTCAGCACTGATCTCCTAGGACGACGCTCCTGCTCCGACACCGCTTGGAACTGCTTCCGGTCCATCCGTTGTCCCTGCTTCTGCTCCTGGAGCCCGCGCGCTTGCGCCTCGGGCTGAGAGGCTCTCTGGCTTCAAGATTAGGAAGTGGAGGGACTACACCGCGGTGGACCAGTAAGTGTTCTTGTCCTGCCTTGTTCCTGCTTTTGCTGCTCATCCTTGACGCTTCTCTGTTGCGCAACTAGGCCGACGCCCGCGGCGAAGAACAGAAAGGAGGACGAGGTGGTACTGCTCGAGCCCATATCGCCTCCTGCGGCCGCACCCCTCTCCATGGATAAGGGCAGCGACGGCGCTCGTGCTTCTCCAGCCTATATCTCAAAGGGCTCGCTTCCAAGTGGGCCTACATAGCGTACAGCTCGCATGCTTCCCGGTGAGCCTGCGCATTGGAGGACAGCTTGCACGCCTCTCGGTCAGCCTGTGCACCGGACTGTGCTCGCATGCCTCCCGTTCAGTCAAGGTCAAGCAGTTGTCCGCACGACACCTCCTACAGCCATTAAAACCAAGACACATGGCGTCACGTGAATGGTTAACAGAACACACATGGTTTGAATTATACAAACATTTGAGATATTAAAGTGGCAGCTATTTTTTCAAAATGCCTTTATTGGCTATCATTATTCAAGTGCGCCTTCTCTCAAAATGGACATGAAAAATACCACAACATGTTGGGTACCATTCCATGATAGCATGCCAAGTTTCATGAATTTCAGACGAGTTTTGGATTTACTAGAATTTAAAAACCAGGTATCTCAACGTTTTGTCGGCAATCAACGGTGCCCTGGTGTTGGAAATTCATTCCCATTTCTTGCATGGGACCTAAGCACGCACCGAAGGACACAAATTTGATTTTTCAACCAATTTATATGCACAGGAGCATGTGCATGTAGTTCAAATTTGAATTATGGACATCAATGCATTGAAAACTCAGTTAATGCATAAAAATGTCCAAACGAACCCCGAAAAATCACAAAAATTGACACAACACTCCTGTTGTTCTATGTTGACACGAGAAAATTTTTGAAAGCAATAAAAGGCAATGGATATCATTTCGTCCCCAAAGGTGGGACGTTCCCTACCAAAACCATCATGCTTGTTGTGAGAAGCTCTGGTTTGTGAGAAGCATATCCCCAAACCTGCCCTAAATGGGACAAAAATTTTACCACGGCATGTTGATGTCGCTCCATGATAGCATGCCAAGTTTCATGAATTTCAGACGAGTTTTGGATTTACTAGATTTTAAAAACCAGGTATCTCAATGTTTTGCCGGCAATCAACAGTGCCCTGGTGTTTGAAATTCATTCCCATTTCTTGCATGGGACCTAAGCATGCACCCAAGGACACAGATTTGATTTTTGAACCAATTTATATGCACTGGAGCATGTGCATGTAGTTCAAATTTGAATTATGCACATAAATGCATTGAAAACTCAGTTAATGCATAAAAATGTCCCAACAAACCCCAAAAAATCACAAAAATTGACACAACACTCCTGTTGTTCTATGTTGACGAACAAAAAAATTTGAAAGCAATAAGAGGCAATGGATATCATTTCGTCCTAAAAGGTGGGATGTTCCCTACCAAAACCATCATGCATGTTGTGAGAAGCATATACGCAAACCTGCCCTAAATGGGAAAAAATTACCACAGCATTTTGATGTCGCTCCATGATAGCATGCCAAGTTTCATGAATTTTAGACGAGTTTTGGATTTACTAGAATTTAAAAACCAAGTATCTCAATGTTTGCGGCCGAGTGACGGTGGCAGGTTGTTTGACATTCTTTCCCATTTCTTGCATGGGACCTAAGCAGGCAACCAAGGACACGGATTTGAATTTTCAACTAATTTATATGCAGTAGAGCATGTGCCTGTTGTTCAAATTTGAATTATTCACATGAATGCATAGAAAACTCAGTTAATGTATAAAAATGTCCAAGCGAACCCCGAAAAATCCCAAAAATTGACACAACACTCCTGTTGTTCTATGTTGACACTAGGAGAAAAATTGAAATTGAGAAGAGGCAACGGATATCGTTTCGTCCAGAAAGGTTAAATGTTCCCTACCGAAACCATCACACTTGTTGTGAGAAGCTCTGGTGTATGAGAAGCTTATACCCAAACCTGCCCCAAATGGGACAAAAAGTTTACCACGACATGTTGATGCCGCTCCATGATAGCATGCCAAGTTTCATGAATTTCGGACGAATTCTGGATTTACTAGAATTATAAAAGCAAGTACGTCGACGTTTGCCGAAGAGCCACGGTGTCGTGGTGTTCGAATTTCATCCCCATTTCTTGCATGGGACATAAGCATAAACCCATGGACACATATATGATTTTACAACCCATGTTGGTGCACCGGAGCATGTGCATGTAGTTTAATTTTGAATTGTGCACCTAAAATGGCCAGAAAACCAATTTAATGTATAAAATGTTCAAACGAACCCTGAATAATTCCAATCTTTTACGACACACATATAGTTGCATGTTCACTGCAGATAAAAGGTATAACAATTCAAATACCGTCCATTGCTGTTGTGACCCCATTATGTAATTCAAATCAAGATGAAAAATCAAGTAGATCGCACACAGTGTATTATCACCAACCGTGTGAGATGCGGCACAAAATATCCTGGAGCATCGCCAGTGTATAGTACGCCTATGACTTACGCGAGAAGGTGCGTCGGCTACAGTCCACAGCCGGCGTCTAAGCACACTGGCTTGCTCCCCAAATATCATTTCACTGTTCAATCGTTGCCGGTGAAAGATAGGCACATGGACCCGTGTCGTGAGGACAACTTCGGTGGCCCACTCCGGCGAGAGCGCGGCCGCAGCCACCATGCGCGTGCCAACAAGGTGCATGAGCACGACCAGAATCTGCGACAGGGTGGCCAAAGTAGCCCAAACGGCCGCTGTTGCTTCTCAGGTGGCGGCAGCAACATCTGCCTTAGGGATAGCAACTGGCAAGAGTGGCACAGCAGCTGTCCGTTCCACAGCGGCGGCCTTAGCCCCGATGGAGGCCGCCCATGACCATGTCGAGGCCACCCACGACCATGTCGAGGCCGCCCATGCCCAGCTCCTGGCTGTCACCGCACAAATCGGATGAAGCTTCTCCGACAACAGTCGGTAACCCATGGCCAAAGAGCTAGCAATCGCCAAGGGTGTTCGATTAGCCATTCGTTCCTCCCCCGCATACCTTGCAACGACGGAGCCCGTCCAAGCCTAGATTGCGGCCGCCCACGCCCAACTCATGGTGCCCTTTTCCAAAGAGATGGCGGGCGTGGATGGCAAGATGATTGCTGAGTATGGTGCGATGGATGCCATGGAGCCCCTTGCTTAGGAGACCGTCGGGCATGAGCTGGACATGGAGGCAGCGGCGAAGATCGACGAGCACCAGCCGTAGTAGTACTCTTTGTTTTGTTTAATTAAGAGCGCCAGTCTTTAATTTGTTAGAGTAATGTTTAGGTCATCTAGCTCTGTTTAATTGCTGAACTTGCTCGATTAATAAGTGTGCGTGTGTTGTAGTCTCCTTTGTGTACCCAAATTATGCAATGACGTGGATGACCATAGTAACCATGGAAATTTGAACCAAAATTTTTGACGTTCAAACTCTTCACACACGGGTTAAGCTATCTGAATCGGTTGTGATGTTCACATATCGTACACAGTTCTGAATAAGGGACCGTGTCTGATGACACTTTGCGCGCCAGTTTTTTCGCTGAAGAGATTCCAAATTTTCAGCTTCTGCGGAAATATCTACCTCCCCGTCCCCTCCCCCTTACCAAAAGCCACATTTCCCTTGTTTCTGCCTTCCTTTCCAAGTTGAAACCTTCACTCCTTGCTTGCAGCGCCGCCTCCTCGCTAGCGACCCTCCTTCACGCTGCTCGGCCTCGTCTATCCAGGCAGGTAATCCACACCCGACCCCCATCCTCCTCCTCCATCCACATCCCACATGCCCCGACCGCCGGCGTGAGCACGACACCTTCCACCCAAATCACCAACCCCTCCACCAAATAAGTGCCTCCCTAAGCCATGGTGCACGTAGTATAGCCAGGATCTCAAGGAGCATTTGGCAGCAGAGAAGCAAATCGCGGTCGCAGGCATAGATGAGGTCGTGATGGCTGCCATTCGTGCCAACCTCCAGATCTTGGAGGAGCACCTTGCCATTTGCTAGCTACACCAGTGAAGCATGCTCGGTTTACCCGTTGCGTGTGCTGCTCCTGCCTTTCCTTCACAAATTCTAGTGAATTGTGTTGTCTAATTTTACCATGCAATCTGTTGCTCTAGTGTATATGTTCTATATGTCGTGCAGTGTGGTGCTCACTTATTAAATGTTTTGTTAATTAGTTGTCATCTTCAGTTAATTGTTGGTTCAATTCTGTAAATGTGATGTGCAATTCTTCAGGCTGCAATTTTGTATTGTCTTCCATGTGAGAAATAAATTGAATTTATCTTTACAAAATACATGAGAAACGAATACAATTGCTATATTTTCAAGTTGTCAAGCATGCTTGGTTTGGTTATACATTGTGCAATGTGGTGCTCATTTAACGTTTGGTTCATTTGTGTTGTGGTGTTTAGTTAACTGTTTGGTTCAATTCTGCAATGCGATGTTCAATAGTTGTGGGTGCATTCTGTTATTCTATACCATATGAGGAATAAATTGAATTTGGCTGTAGTAAATAGATGAGAAATAATCTGATGAATCTGCAATGTGCTTATTTTTCATCAACATATTTTACTAATAGCCTGCGAACCCTTACTTAACCTGATGACTAACTACCATATATGTGTTGCAGGGAAACAATGGGAAGCACTAAGGTTTACAATCGAGGTTAGCATGTGCATGGTCCGTTGTCTAATAGCACATTATTGTGCAATTGCAGGAACCATTCTAATATTTAGGTTTTTAACAATTTGGTCTTGCACAAGTAGGTCCTGCTGTCAGAGGTTTTGACCCACTGTTCGACCCTTTTTGCATATGGGGAAATGAGTTGTCCATGAATATCAATCAAATCAAGAAACTCAGAAAGATTGTTAGGGTAAAGAAATTAGCGACAAAAAACAACAAAATCTTTGTCGACACAATTAAGAAGACATCAGTTCACTACAAGATGGTACAAACTATTATACCTTACCTTTTTTATTCCTTTGCCCCATTTCCAATATAGAGAAGATATTTATGCACATCCTTGTTTTCAGGCTCCAAAACTGTTCACTGATGATTACCTCTCAAACCACCTCTATGCTCAAGAGGCGAGGAAGGTTTTCAAACAACACCCACAATTCAATATTGAAGTGTTCCTGAAGAGGACAAAGGACGAATGGTCAATCATGCATAGGAATTGGCCTAATGTTGCAAAGACCTTCAACATGAATGAAGGCACAATATTCGCCTTCCGCTTCAGCAGTTTTCCAGATGAGATGCATCTGTCTATATACCGTTTATGATGCTCATTTTTAAAGGTTCTACATGTTGCATGTGAAACTTTGTGCTGGTGCAGTTATGTAATGGCGTAGCTGAGTGTTGAAGCTATATCATGTTGTAGTCTGATGTACTTCAATTATGAAATTCTGCTTCCTTAATATGGAAATGAAATATATTATGTGCTTAATATGAATGTCAATTAGATTAATAAATGGATTATTAATAATAGGGCAATTAGCCTACTAATGGCGAATTAGCCTACTAATTTGGTTTTGCTATTGCAAATGGTTATTGAAAAAATACAGTGGGAAATGACCTCAGGCAACACACAGTTTCTAGGAATAAACCGTGTTGGATCAATGAAAAAATTCTTTTATGTATGATTGGTTATATTTGCAAGTCTCTTCGAATTATCAGTTTGGTTTGGCCTACTAGATTGATCTTTCTTGCAATGGGAGAAGTGCTTAGCTTTGGGTTCAATCTTGCGGTGTCCTTTCCCAGTGTGTCAGGACCCCGACTCGATGTCACATCGATCTAGCCGGTAACACCTCATATCACTTTGCGGCCTCACGCACGGTATCCCCACGGGTGTCGCCTTACCTTTGCCCGGGACCGTTTGCGTCTTTTGGCTCACGTATATGATAGTGTCGCTAGCATCCATATGATAAGGAGCCCGGGCTGACATGACTAGTCGTAAACCCAAAGTGGCACAGACTTACAGGGACAGGCATTCATGACCTAGCATCGAACGTGTCGGTCATCAGCGAGTGAATCCAGGCTGTAGCACTGGGCTAGCAGGACTCCGGTGAACCGGGCTGTAGCGGGCTAACAGGACTCCGGTATTCATCGCGTGACATTTCCCCGAAGGGACAGACACAGGAACGAAGAAGGACACATGCCGGCCAGCCTAAGTGTTCCGGAGCAGTAGCAAGCTACCATGGCTCGGTGGAAACACTAGGAGACATTTCCCGGTAAGAGAGGCTACTAAAGATAAACAACTAGATGGTCAGATCCCACACATACCAAGCATTTCAATAGCATACACACAATATGCTCGATATGTGCAAATACAACATGGCATCACAACATGACTCTACGACTCAAGTAGTTTATTCATTAGGCTCTGAGGAGCGAGATATTACAAACAGGGGTCTCATGACCCAACAATCAGAGCATACAAATCAAAGCACAAGCGGAAGCTATCATGTCTGAGTACAGACATCTATAAATGAAAAAGGCTGAGAAGCCTGACTATCTACCAGATCCTGCCGAGGCACAAGATCGTAGCTGAGGTAACAAGCTAAACGTCGAAGACCACGCGGAAATACTAGTGAGACTGAAGTCTCTCTGCAAAAACATAAAATAGGCAAACATGAGTACAAATGTACCCAGCAAGACTTACATCAGAACTATCTACATATGCATCATTATCAACAAAGGGATGGTGGGGTTTAACTGCAGCAAGCCAGCTTTGACTCGGTGGCTATCCTGAACTACGACTGCGAGTAACTCTTTTGAGGTGGCGCACACGAGTCCACATATTCACCATATCAATACACCACTATGGATCCGCTCCCGTCTCCCTACGAGAACGCCATCCATAGCACTCACGCTTATCTTGCGTATTTTAGAGTATCCACTTTCACTTGTCTATGAACTGATATAAGCAACCCAGAAGTCCTTTTCCGCGGACACGGCTATTCGAATAGATTATATTAACCCTGCAGGGGTGTACTTCTTCATACATGTTTCCACCACTTAGCGTCTGCACACGACATGTGCTCGGCAGACTTCAAGCGAAAGCCGACGTGGGTGTAGACCACGACCTACCTAAACACTCAAGTCTCTAGTCCAGGTTTATCGCCTATTCGGGTTCCATCCATGAGGAGATCCGGCCGGAGTTTCGCTCACAGCCCCAAACGATGTGAACAGGGTTCTCGAGATACCAAACGGGCATCCGGTACACCGTGCCACGTACCTACCGCATCACAGCCCACCCCTACGGTCAGCGCTGTCCACGGCCTCCAGTAAGCTACAAACACCAGAAACTACTTGCAACTCCTGGACAGAGGACTAGGGTGAATAAGAAGTCGAGCGGGGTCATATTTCAGGGCCCAATGTACGGTAGTAGCTGAATCATGGATCACAAACACAGAACTCAGTTCCTGAGGACGGCTGCAATGAGACAACCCACCATGTACTCCTACATGGCCTCTCACCGCTACCTTTACCAAATCGTATTCACACACTTAGCTCACACACAGTAGGACATGTTCACACACCTCTGATTCATCCCGGATGAATCAGACCTGACACAACTCTAAGCAGTAGCAGGCATGACAAACAAGCATGAATGAGTAGGCACAACAGGGCTCAAACAACTCCTACTCATGCTAGTGGGTTTCATCTATTTACTGTGGCAATGACAGGTCATGCAAAGGATAAAGGGGTTCAGCTACCGCAGCAAGTAACAAATATGTCGTTGTTGTCCTAATACGGTAAAAGAGAGCAGGAGCGAGAGAGTGGGATTTTATCGGAATGAACAAGGGGGTTTTGCTTGCCTGGCACTTCTGAAGATAACATTGAGTCTCCATCAGTGTCAACGATCACATCATCGATACAACGTCTATCGAGGGGGAACAACACCGGCAAACAGAAGGAAACACAATCAATGCAATGCACAATATGATGCATGCTATGACATGGCAACATGCTGGTGTTTTGAGCTAATGCAACTAGCAACAAGTTAAATGGGGTTGGTTTGAATACAAGATTCAAATTTAAACTCCATATGTGATTATTCAAATGCCATTTACTTCATTTGCCCTAAACAGTAGTGATAAGTTGTTCTAACATGCATGAAAATGGCACAGATGGATTCCTTGAATTTTTCTGATAATTTTTCATATATAAATTATTTAATTTGGAGTTACGGTTAATTTTCTATGATTTATTGAAGTTTATACAATTTTCTGGAATTTCCTGAATAATATTAAATCCATAAATGATTATGACGTCAGCACCACGTCACAGTGACGTCAGCAGGTCAAAGGCGTCGACCAGGTCAAACCTGACCAGTGGGGTCCACTGGTCAGTGACCCAGTCAACTAACCAAGTTAGTTTAGCCCTAACTAACTTAGTTAGCCGGGCGGGGCCCGCATGTCAGTGGCCTATCTAATTAGCTAACTTAATTAACGCTAACTAATCTGACCCTAATCAAGCAGGCGCCTGGGCCCACACGTCAGGGGGTCAAACCCCGGGTCAAACCGCCGGAGTTGACCCGCGGCTCGTCGCCGGCGACGCCAGCAACGGCGGAGGGCGTCGGAAACGCTGCTCCGGCCACGGTTTGATGCGCGGGTGGGTGCTACGAGTAGCTGGCGATGTGGCGCATCCAACGGTGGCGGTGTTTGGTGCTGGGGTGGCCGGAGTTAATGGCGGCGAGCTCTTTTGCGGCTGCCGGAGTTCGGCTATCGACGGGAACTATGCCACAGAGCACGGGAGGAGCAGCAGTTGGGTGATTTGAGCTCCTTCGGATGCGCTGAGCGCGTTGGCGGGCTCATAAGCAAGCGGTGACGGCTGTGGCCGCGACGGCGCCATGGCCGGCGGCGAGGGATTCTCGGGCAAGGTGGTGGGGCTAGCCAGAGAGGGAGGTGGGGCACGGGGAGAGGGGGAATCGGGTCGAGGGCTCACCGCGGAGCTGCAGGGAGGGTTAGTGGGCTCGGGGGCGCGCCGGAGTGGCCGAATCGACGGAGAAGATCCTCGGCGGCCGGCGAGGGGGAAAACGTCGGGGGCGGCGTTCCGGGGCTCTTCTGGTCGCGTGAGACGACGAGGAGGACGAGGGAGGACCGGCGGAGCTCTGGGAGGCGTCGGGGAGACGAGACGGTGGCTATGGCCGCGCGAGCGCTGGTCGGCGGCGACGGCCTCCATTCGGTCGCGTGAGGGAGAGAGAGCAGAGGAGAGGGAGGAGCGAGGGAGAGCTACAGGAGAGTGAGAGAGGTCGTGGGGAACGAGGGGGGAGTGCGTGGCTCCCTCGGGTGCCTCCAGCGGCGAGCAGGTAAGCAGGAGGTGGCCGGAGCTCTTCGGGCACGCGCCATGCCTTGCCTCTGCCTACTGGCAGAGGAAGAAGAGGACAAGGGGGGGAGGAGGTGGGCTGGGCCAGCGGGAGGAGCTGGGCCGGCTACAGGTAAGTGGCCCAGGTACGGTTCTTTCTCTCTCTTTCTGTTTTAATTCTGTTTTTCTATTTTTTTAAATTTGTTTTGGCATTGTTTTGAATTTAAACAAATTCAAACAATGCCAAAAACTCCTCTGAATATTTTTATTTGCTAGATGGACTTTTTCCAACAGCACATAAAGCATTTCAGAGTTATTTGAAAATATATCCCATATATTATGAATATAATTCCAAATTCAAATACAATAATGATTTAAATTCAGTGCTCAAAATATTCCTCAAAATGTTCATTATTTTTGGTTTGGTGCAAAACCCTTGCCAAAATATAACCAACATTATTTAAGGCCATTTTGGAACATTGAATGCATTTTCCCAGGGTTCTTTGCCCCTCTTTTATTTAAGTTTTTGAGGCTTCCAAAATTCCTCAGTTCAAGTTTCAAAAATTTAAACATGATGCAAGCAAGATGCAACACTAGACAGCACCAGAAGCTAGGGATGTGACAACTCACCCCCACTAAACAAGAATCTCGTCTCGAGATTCAAGTGTAGAGTAAGATGAAGGGGAAACGCAAACTAGTATAATCTTCATGATCCAGGGTGCACTTCAAATGAACGTTGATTCGATCACCATCATTGTCTTGAAGTCTTGCCTTGAAAAAAAATCCTGTCAACATGACATGGAGGAAAAAAAAAGGAGACTCTAGCAGGGTCGATCTTCTCGAAGATCGAACAACTCACGGAGCGAGACATAGGACCATCTCTCGGGTTGAGACACGAGATACACATCAAGAGGGGTGGAAAGAGACGGATGACGAAGGTTCACTAGGTAGACCACAATTTCACGCTTAAGAAGGTGGTAAACGATTGTCAACGTGGCGAGGAGTTGAGTTGCCATGATACCATAACGATACACCTTAGGGAAGGTGACTCGTAGAGATATCCCTTTAGGTGGCAAAAAGAATTACTTTTGATTCAGAGATCATTGAAACTCTTTAAACCAGCCTAAGGCAATTCTCGAGCGATCGTTTGGAGGGGGTCGGTAGAATGGCATACTCGGACTTGGATGATGTGGATTACCTTGTTGAAGACAACGTAATGGATGAATTTGCTTATCACCGGAAATGGAAGAGACCCATGGTAGAATGGCACATTGGTGGTGCAAGCTGGGAACAAAATGCAAATGCTGGGAATGATTCTGGTAACTGGGGAAGAACCCAACAAAAGAGAGTGAATTCACCGTTTGAAAAGACCATAGCATTGCCGAGGAAACTGAGAGCAAACCCAGTTAGTGCCGATGTTAACACCTAGCGCTTGTGCGTGCTCTCAGGAACTTGAGCATTTCCACAATCATCAAGGTTTTATCAACAACCGCGTCAAGGGTGCTGACAACACAACATACTACCATGATGAATAGCGATGGACGATGCAGATGCGAAGGAGGATAACACTTTCTCAGATTTCACCTTAGCGAGCCAAGGAACAAAATCTGGACGATCGACCGAGAGACATTTAGCACTCCGCTTCTAATGTTCTCCTTGATGTGTTAGTGTATCCCATTCATAGATATGGTTTGATAACTAGAACATCAAGTAAAAGGTCGGACTTCGGAACACAGAAATCCATAGGGGTAACTAGGGAGTAAATCCTACGAAATCCCTATGGGGAGGTGGCCAACTTCATCAATCAAGATATTATAATAACAGGTCTTCCGGTTGGGTGTGTTGGCCACGACATCCACTTTACCGGTTATCGCGCGACCAATATTATAATTCTTGGGAAATATTCCAACCATCATATCTGCCTGAGATTCAGCTCTGGTTGGTGTTAGGATATTCCAGGCTCATCGAGTCTTAGGAAGAAAAATGAAAGTTTGCAACACAAATCGACGAGATGACGTTGCGAGATTCTCGAGGGACGAACTGCGATAGCAAGCTCCAAAACATGAGCTGGTTCTGCTACAAACATGTGAACACGCTGTCCTAGACAAACATTATCACATGGTAGTCTTACAATAAAACACTAACGAGTTCAGGTGGGGAACCATAATCGAGGATATTGAAGTCTTGTGCATGACCTAGGATTAGCACATCAACTCCTTTTCCGTGAACAAATCAATCAGTGGCTTGGTGTGCTAGGATATACATATGGAATGGAGGTTGCAAGTCTCCGAACCACAGAATACTTCGCACGTATGCATGACTGATTTGGGATGATTCCAAAGGAAACAACATTGACTTTCTCGAGTCCACGGCGGCAACTTGCATCCAATGCACATGAACTAGAGGAAGTCTCTCCTTACATCCGAACATATGCTTCATGAGCTAGCATGAACAAATGCTTTCAAAAGTTTCGAACACTAGCTTAATGTTCAGCAAAATTATGGAGAAGACAAGGATGTTGTCGATGGGCTCAACAACAATTCATCCAGATTCCCATGAAGATGGAATTCCCTAATTATGTGAACAGGTGATAGAATTGGTCAGACCCAAAGAACATAATGGTGTATGCTCGAGGAAAAAAAACCACGAGTAAAACAACATTACAACCATCGTTGGTACTGATTTGATTTGACGATAGCCCACACTCAAATCAAAGGATTGATAAGACAATAGGTCCAGCAACTGATCACAAGGACCAATCGATGAAGATATCATCTTTCTTCAACACACACTACACAAGAATATCCCTTTGGAACGAACTAAGTCAGGCAAGCTTTTATCTTCCAACTCTCCAAGTTGTTATCTAGCTTAACCAACTAGCTCAGGGATATCTAACACCGATTCTTGGAGAGAAGGTGGTTCACAAGAAACCAACTTGATCACGAGCTCAACATAACAGTCAGGTGACAGCCTGGTGATACTTTCGAGAAGATATTCGAAAAATCACGAACCACCGATATGTTACTAAGCTCGAGAACAATCTCGCTTTTGAGGGCAAGACGATATGATCAAATGAGTGAGGACTTGACAAGATCCTAACTCATCAATCGAAGGGTGCACCAGGAAATAAGGACTAGGTAGCACGATCAGTCTTAGAAGGATGATTCAAAAACCAACACGCTAAGAATGAAATTATTGTCCCTTAACTACCAAGCAACGAGGTTGCTGGGAGTATTGATTTCACACATCACAATTCATTTGTCGGTATTCCGGTTGCATCAACACGATGGCCGAGGAATGACTAATGATGGTGAGAAGTATTACTACGTCAAAATTCATGAAAGTTGGTGCAGTTCTCATGACAATTCTGACATGAAGGGGGTAATACTCCAAGGTAGAACAGAACCAAAAGCTGGATTGGCATTTGATCTGCGGAATACAACTACTTTGACCCAATCCTAGATATGGATGAGGTACTGGAGTTTGTTTCTCCTATTCATTCTAAAATAGAATGGCTTGGCGGACCACAAGGGTAATAGGCCTCGATACACGAACGCACGCATACCCTTGACTATCAATTGATAGACGAAGGTCAGTAGACAACTAAAGAGGGACAACTCAAAGGAACACACGATTTTCTGAGTTGTGGATGCATGGTTTGGCATGTCGAACGAATTCAACATATTTCTTCCGGGCAATCCATGCGGAAGGGTAGAACTGGCAGAGTCACAATATATAATGGAGAACTCATCAAAAGCACTCTGGTTGTGATCGTTCAGTTCAACGAGGAACTTCTGCCATAAGTAGTTCATGCTATTTGGAAGAAGAAGATACCACGGACTTCAAGGACTATCGCAAAGGTTACTAATATCCTAAAGGCACTAGCAAACACTATCAACATGAAGTAAGTAGAGTGAATCTCGGGTTCAAGAACCCAGGAACAGAATACCTATTACTAAGTAGCATCACGGGATGCTTTCGAGAATGATGGCCAGAATCATCACACTGGGAACACAAATCATGGCTAAATTACTAGATGATCCCCTGAGACACCTAGGGTCATAATAATTATTCCAACATAAAGGTCGAGGCAGTAGAATACCTCAACTCAACAATTAGTGTGATTGAGCTGGCATAAAGGAGCATCGAAACCAGAGGGAAAGGATTTTGCAAATGCATCAGACTATTTAGAAACCTGGAATGACTCGGACAGCATAACGGCTGTAAATGCTCAGAAAAGACTTGAGACATTCGCAAAAAATGGTGGCATAACCACTCAGAAGCACAATATCAAGGTCTCGAGATCAATAATTAACATACAGAAGTACTAGGAACTGAAACGAGGCTTAAGTCCAACAATCTATAAGTCTACGGATTAGTAACACGCGATCCTGATAGAAAGAAAAGATGGCCTAGTTCTTAATCCCCGTAGAAGAGAAGATGATGACTCAGATCAGAAGGCCATGAGGTATAAGGAGTAAAAAGAGCCTTACGTTCCATCCCACAATCAATTCCCCTATATAACTAAAGAATTTCTAGACTCAACTTCGACCAGTTTGGCTTGGTAATCCTACAGGCAGTCAAGCTCTGATACCAACGCTGTCAGGACCCCGACTCGATGTCACATCGATCTAGCCGGTAACACCTCATATCACTTTGCGGCCTCACGCACGGTATCCCCACGGGTGTCGCCTTACCTTTGCCCGGTACCGTTTGCGTCTTTTGGCTCACGTATATGATAGTGTCGCTAGCATCCATATGATAAGGAGCCCGGGCTGACATGACTAGTCGTAAACCCAAAGTGGCACAGACTTACAGGGACAGGCATTCATGACCCAGCATCGAACGTGTCGGTCATCAGCGAGTGAATCCAGGCTGTAGCACTGGGCTAGCAGGACTCCGGTGAACCGGGCTATAGCGGGCTAACAGGACTCCGGTATTCATCGCGTGACATTTCTCCGAAGGGACAGACACAGGAACGAAGAAGGACACATGCCGGCCAGCCTAAGTGTTCCGGAGCAGTAACAAGCTACCATGGCTCGGTGGAAACACTAGGAGACATTTCCCGGTAAGAGAGGCTACTAAAGATAAACAACTAGATGGTCAGATCCCACACATACCAAGCATTTCAATAGCATACACACAATATGCTCGATATGTGCAAATACAACATGGCATCACAACATGACTCTACGACTCAAGTAGTTTATTCATTAGGCTCCAAGGAGCGAGATATTACAAACAGGGGTCTCATGACCCAACAATCAGAGCATACAAATCAAAGCACAAGCGGAAGCTATCATGTCTGAGTACAGACATCTATAAATGAAAAAGGCTGAGAAGCCTGACTATCTACCAGATCCTGCCGAGGCACAAGATCGTAGCTGAGGTAACAAGCTAAACGTCGAAGACCACGCGGAAATACTAGTGAGACTGAAGTCTCTCTGCAAAAACATAAAATAGGCAAACGTGAGTACAAATGTACCCAGCAAGACTTACATCAGAACTATCTACATATGCATCATTATCAACAAAGGGATGGTGGGGTTTAACTGCAGCAAGCCAGCTTTGACTCGGTGGCTATCCTGAACTACGACTGCGAGTAACTCTTTTGAGGTGGCGCACACGAGTCCACATATTCACCATATCAATACACCACTATGGATCCGCTCCCGTCTCCCTACGAGAACGCCATCCATAGCACTCACGCTTATCTTGCGTATTTTAGAGTATCCACTTTCACTTGTCTATGAACTGATATAAGCAACCCAGAAGTCCTTTTCCGCGGACACGGCTATTCGAATAGATTATATTAACCCTGCAGGGGTGTACTTCTTCATACATGTTTCCACCACTTAGCGTCTGCACACGACATGTGCTCGGCAGACTTCAAGCGAAAGCCGACGTGGGTGTAGACCACGACCTACCTAAACACTCAAGTCTCTAGTCCAGGTTTATCGCCTATTCGGGTTCCATCCATGAGGAGATCCGGCCGGAGTTTCGCTCACAGCCCCAAACGATGTGAACAGGGTTCTCGAGATACCAAACGGGCATCCGGTACACCGTGCCACGTACCTACCGCATCACAGCCCACCCCTACGGTCAGCGCTGTCCACGGCCTCCAGTAAGCTACAAACACCAGAAACTACTTGCAACTCCTGGACAGAGGACTAGGGTGAATAAGAAGTCGAGCGGGGTCATATTTCAGGGCCCAATGTACGGTAGTAGCTGAATCATGGATCACAAACACAGAACTCAGTTCCTGAGGACGGCTGCAATGAGACAACCCACCATGTACTCCTACATGGCCTCTCACCGCTACCTTTACCAAATCGTATTCACACACTTAGCTCACACACAGTAGGACATGTTCACACACCTCTGATTCATCCCGGATGAATCAGACCTGACACAACTCTAAGCAGTAGCAGGCATGACAAACAAGCATGAATGAGTAGGCACAACAGGGCTCAAACAACTCCTACTCATGCTAGTGGGTTTCATCTATTTACTGTGGCAATGACAGGTCATGCAAAGGATAAAGGGGTTCAGCTACCGCAGCAAGTAACAAATATGTCGTTGTTGTCCTAATACGGTAAAAGAGAGCAGGAGCGAGAGAGTGGGATTTTATCGGAATGAACAAGGGGGTTTTGCTTGCCTGGCACTTCTGAAGATAACATTGAGTCTCCATCAGTGTCAACGATCACATCATCGATACAACGTCTATCGAGGGGGAACAACACCGGCAAACAGAAGGAAACACAATCAATGCAATGCACAATATGATGCATGCTATGACATGGCAACATGCTGGTGTTTTGAGCTAATGCAACTAGCAACAAGTTAAATGGGGTTGGTTTGAATACAAGATTCAAATTTAAACTCCATATGTGATTATTCAAATGCCATTTACTTCATTTGCCCTAAACAGTAGTGATAAGTTGTTCTAACATGCATGAAAATGGCACAGATGGATTCCTTGAATTTTTCTGATAATTTTTCATATATAAATTATTTAATTTGGAGTTACGGTTAATTTTCTATGATTTATTGAAGTTTATACAATTTTCTGGAATTTCCTGAATAATATTAAATCCATAAATGATTATGACGTCAGCACCACGTCACAGTGACGTCAGCAGGTCAAAGGCGTCGACCAGGTCAAACCTGACCAGTGGGGTCCACTGGTCAGTGACCCAGTCAACTAACCAAGTTAGTTTAGCCCTAACTAACTTAGTTAGCCGGGCGGGGCCCGCATGTCAGTGGCCTATCTAATTAGCTAACTTAATTAACGCTAACTAATCTGACCCTAATCAAGCAGGCGCCTGGGCCCACACGTCAGGGGGTCAAACCCCGGGTCAAACCGCCGGAGTTGACCCGCGGCTCGTCGCCGGCGACGCCAGCAACGGCGGAGGGCGTCGGAAACGCTGCTCCGGCCACGGTTTGATGCGCGGGTGGGTGCTACGAGTAGCTGGCGATGTGGCGCATCCAACGGTGGCGGTGTTTGGTGCTGGGGTGGCCGGAGTTAACGGCGGCGAGCTCTTTTGCGGCTGCCGGAGTTCGGCTATCGAGGGGAACTATGCCACAGAGCACGGGAGGAGCAGCAGTTGGGTGATTTGAGCTCCTTCGGATGCGCTGAGCGCGTTGGCGGGCTCATAAGCAAGCGGTGACGGCTGTGGCCGCGACGGCGCCATGGCCGGCGGCGAGGGATTCTCGGGCAAGGTGGTGGGGCTAGCCAGAGAGGGAGGTGGGGCACGGGGAGAGGGGGAATCGGGTCGAGGGCTCACCGCGGAGCTGCGGGGAGGGTTAGTGGGCTCGGGGGCGCGCCGGAGTGGCCGAATCGACGGAGAAGATCCTCGGCGGCCGGCGAGGGGGAAAACGTCGGGGGCGGCGTTCCGGGGCTCTTCTGGTCGCGTGAGACGACGAGGAGGACGAGGGAGGACCGGTGGAGCTCTGGGAGGCGTCGGGGAGACGAGACGGTGGTTGTGGCCGCGCGAGCGCTGGTCGGCGGCGACGGCCTCCATTCGGTCGCGTGAGGGAGAGAGAGCAGAGGAGAGGGAGGAGCGAGGGAGAGCTACCGGAGAGTGAGAGAGGTCGTGGGGAACAAGGGGGGGAGTGCGTGGCTCCATCGGGTGCCTCCAGCGGCGAGCAGGTAAGCAGGAGGTGGCCGGAGCTCTTCAGGCGCGCGCCACGCCTCGCCTCTGCCTACTGGCAGAGGAAGAAGAGGACAAGGGGGGAGGAGGTGGGCTGGGCCAGCGGGAGGAGCTGGGCCGGCTACAGGTAAGTGGCCCAGGTACGGTTCTTTCTCTCTCTTTCTGTTTTAATTCTGTTTTTCTATTTTTTTAAATTTGTTTTGGCATTGTTTTGAATTTAAACAAATTCAAACAATGCCAAAAACTCCTCTGAATATTTTTATTTGCTAGATGGACTTTTTCCAACAGCACATAAAGCATTTCAGAGTTATTTGAAAATATATCCCATATATTATGAATATAATTCCAAATTCAAATACAATAATGATTTAAATTCAGTGCTCAAAATATTCCTCAAAATGTTCATTATTTTTGGTTTGGTGCAAAACCCTTGCCAAAATATAACCAACATTATTTAAGGCCATTTTGGAACATTGAATGCATTTTCCCAGGGTTCTTTGCCCCTCTTTTATTTAAGTTTTTGAGGCTTCCAAAATTCCTCAATTCAAGTTTCAAAAATTTAAACATGATGCAAGCAAGATGCAACACTAGACAGCACCAGAAGCTAGGGATGTGACACAGTGACAGTAGGGGCAGCAAGGCACGTATTGTATTGTTTTCATCGAGGATAACAAGATGGGTTTTTCATCATATTGCATGAGTTTATCCCTCTACATCATGTCATCTTGCTGAAGGCGTTACTCTGTTTTTTAACTTAATACTCTAGATGCATGCTTGATAGCGGTCGTTGAGTGGAGTAATAGTAGTAGATGCAGGCAGGAGTCGGTCTACTTGTCTCGGACATGATGCCTATATACATGATCATACCTAGATATTCTCATAACTATGCTCAATTCTGTCAATTGCTCAACAGTAATTTGTTCACCCACCGTAGAATACTTATGCTCTCGAGAGAAGCCACTAGTTAAACCTATGGCCCCCGGGTCTATCTTCATCATATTAATCTCCTACTACTTAGTTATTTCCTTTGTTTTTTACTTTGCCTTTATTTTAGTTTGCATCTTTATCACAAAAATACCAAAAATATTATCTTATCATATCTATCAGATCTCACTCGTGTAAGTGGCCGTGTAGGGATTGACAACCCCTATTCACGTTGGTTGCGAGGATTTATTTGTTTTGTGTGGGTACGAGGGACTCGCACGTAGCCTCCTACTGGATTGATACCTTGGTTCTCAAAAACTGAGGGAAATACTTACGATACTTTGCTGCATCACTTCAGGGAAAACCAATGCAGTGCTCAAGAGGTAGCAGACAACAATCGCATACTAATGCGGCGAATCAAATCTGCACGCATGAGCAGCTCTGTTCGTGGCATCCACATGAGGACGCCCAACATCAAGAACATGGCGCATGACAGCAACATAACTAGAGATCTAGGACGGAGGGAGGGGGGGCTTACACTTGCAGATGCGGGCGGTCGGGTAACCGCACGAGGAGTAGGTGCTCTTCTGGAGGTGGAAGCTGCGGTGGCTACAACGGATGCAGAATTGAAGAGGGTCCTCATGTAGCAGTAGCAGCAGCAGCATGAAGAATTGAAGACCGACCAACAGAGCCTGCAATGCAAACAGAGATGCACGAGGAAACTGAATCTAATCACATCAAATCAAATCGAGCTGCTGCACCTTGACCTTGAGGAAAACAAACCTCATCTCATCTCAGGGAAGAATAAGAAGAAAAATATATGGCTGCTGCTCCATGACCATGACCTTGAATTGTTGCTGCTGCACCAGATCGAGGAAGAAGAAGACCTGCAAAAAAAAGCAATAACTAGCAATGCACAAGTATGAATTCATGGAAGGACGGATGCAAGGCCAAATATCTAGCATACTGTTTCTTAATGCCCCAACTACTTAAAAACCCATGGTAGTTCTAACCATATTAAATTAAAGGACAAAGTGAAGTCATGATGAATTGATAGTTCCATCTTATAAAGCTTTCTGTTTAGCATATCCTAAATCACAGTCTATCTACCAATATATGAACTCTTTAGTTTTCAGAACCGAGGCTCGCATATTTGGGTTGATTTGTACACAGCCAAGAAAAACTTCTTACAAATAAATTCATGGAAGCATATCATCCTTTCGGTCCCTCACCCATATCTCATAGTAGTATTACAGACAAACTAAATTTTACATAGGGAGGTTCAGATTATCTTCACTGTATTTTTAGTATTTTTGTTTTACTTGAGACAAACTAAATGCTATCATCAATGACAACAAGACTTGAACAGAAATAGCTATTGAAGAAACACGTTTATAAGATAGAATGAAAATGATTTACACCACAACATATAGTTCACATGTACTGGAGCTATCACGGAGACTACAGAACACACATAATCACACATATGCGAACATGGTACTACTCCATGGTTCAGGTTACACACTAATAAACAAAATTATACAAGCGACTAGACTAGTATCACAGATCTACAGAGTAGTACTAAACAGCTAAAAATAAGTAATAGAACTAACTAGTACAGGGAGCAAGTACTCTTAAAATCTGAATCTTACAGACTTATACAACACCGGGAAATTCAGAGAAAAAAGGGAGAAATAGAGATTGCAGGAGGAGGTCAAGGATTATGCAAATTAACTGCCATGTTCCTAATGGACCCCTGCCTGTCCCCAAATTCAGGACTCACTCACTTTCATATATACAAAAATGGGAGGTAGCTATCTGTCCTGTTCCCAAGTTTGGGACTCGCTGTTCAGGCATCGTATAATACAACAATATATGCCCAGACAAGCAATTGAAAAAAAAAACTTAGAAAGAACTTTCACTTAAAAAGACACCCTGCCTATAATACTAGCTATACAAGCCCAAACAATGTGTTAAAAAATTCAGACAATGTGTTAAAAAAAGACACCCTACACAGATAATGAGGCGAGAAAAAGGACGCCAGCCAGCCCTTGATTTCTGAACAAGGCTCCAATGATCCCTGACTTGCACAAGTAAACTACTAGCAGCCTGATGCTTGGAGATGCATGCAGTAGGCTGGTGTTGTACCTTCGAAAAGAAACGGCGCGGCGCGCATCATGCAGTAACTTTGAAAATTGAAATGCTAAGATAACAACTAGATCTGCAGGGTCGTAGTCACTACAGGTGGATAGATAGATCACATGCGATCGTTGTCTTTGCTGGCTGCTGCCATCTAGGCGTTGGGCGATGCATGCAATATGCATGGTGAGGGGAGGAGCAGCAAAGGCGGTAGCAGCCAGTGGGAGTCATGCGGGGCACCAGGCACGGCCGCCCCTCTGTCTGGTGGGAGGCGTGGTGTGAGGAGGCTGGTGTTGATGGCAGCGCTGGTGGAGTGGTGGGTGGAGGGGTGACGGAGGCGGGAGATGGTGGCGCTGGTGGAGTGGTTGATGGAGGGGTGACGGAGACGGCACACCTCTCCTGGCCGGAGCCGTCGTCCTCCTCAAGCATGGTGATGTGGAACTCCTTGGAGGTGAAGGGCAGCGGGCCAGTGGTGTACATGCTCTTGCGGCGCTACGGTAGACGGGTACGATGGGGCCATCGGGGAGAGGAGTTTGCGGAGGAGGACCGCTGCCATGGCGCAGAGCTCGGCGGGGGTGGTTGTCGTCGCGAGCGACGAGGAGAGGCGCAGCGCGCGGAGGCGGTGGGAGCGGCCGTCTGGTCGGCGTTGGAGGCCGACGGGTGAGCAGCGCGCCGGACATCGTCGGGTCGCCGCCCAGTAGAACTGCATAGATGGCTCGACACGTGATGCGTCGGCCCACTCAGTGCGCCTCCAGCGCCTCTGACGGATGGATGCGGTTGGGGGCGTGCTGGATCTGATCTAGGACGGGGAAGAGGCGCGCCATGGCCGCCGGCGACAGAGCTCCCTCCCTTTCTTCTTCTCTTGTCTTGTGATGAGAGGAGGGGAGGGGAGGGTGTAGACGACTGCAGACCGGCGACGAGGGGAGAGGTGGGTGGCGGAGGCAAGGGGAGAGGTGGGCGGCGAAAGAAAGGGGAGGACAGGGCAGCAGCGGAGGGATCTGGATCGAGAAAGAGGAGTGGGGGCGGGGAGGGATCTGGATCGGCTAGGGTTCACGTGCGTGTGAGACAGAGGCTGCAGTGGGTTGGATGGACAGATGGATGGATGTATGGGTGGACAGATGGATGGATGTTTGCCACATCATCGATCCATGCCACAACGGATTCCACCAATCAGAATTCAGCTTATTTTTCTCTTATAGTTTTTATCCTCTTATTTAGGCTAAACATTCAACATATTAACCATGTATAGTTTGTTAAAATGAATGAATATTGTGCACGTGGGTGCATCTTGGAAATGACAAACAATGTTGTCTAAGTGAGTTTTCATTTTCTTTGGACGAAAAATCAATTTTCCATTTTTCAAGTGCCCAAAATGAGTTTTTTTTGTGAAGGACCTACCATATATTTGTTGCAAAATTGGACCAAATAATTTTTCTAAAATATTAGGCCATATTTAAAGAACAATTGACCAAATGGTTTGGTGTCAAAAGATTCGATCCACCTCTGGTGAAAAAGACAAAAATTTGCCGATTCAGGTGGAAGCAGGTCAAATTTGAACTGCAGTTGCCTCATAGTTTGCTATTTATTTTCCCCAAAAATGATTTTTAGGTACAAAAGTATCTATTTAATTAGAGAAACATCAAAAGTTCTCCAAGATTCAACCACTAGCTAGGAATGGTCATGCCCGCCGTTTTGACCGCATTTTGAAACGGGCATAAAAATTGCAAAAAAATTCAAAAGATTGGAAAACCTTCGCATTGTGTCATTATATGTGACCAAGTTGCAATAAAAAATTAATAAACTTGTAATACACAATTATTTTAAAAAAGTGTTCTCAGAAATGTGCCATCATGCGTGAAGATGCATGGCTTTCAAGCCAAATGATCAATCTTATGGCCACACTCATGTTATAGTTTGTTCAAATGATCTCATATGGTGCACAAGGGTGCATCTTGGAATTCCAAACAATGTTGCCTAAGGGAGTTTTCATTTTCTTTGGACGGAAATTTTATTTTCCATTTTTTGAGTGCCCGAAATGAGTTTTTTTTGTGAAGGACCTACCATATATTTGTTGCAAAATTGGACGAAATGATATTTCTAAAATATTATGTCATATTTAATGCACAATTGACCAAATGGTTTGGTGTCAAAAGATTTGATCCACCTCTGGTGAAAAAGACAAATTTCTACCGATTCAGTTGGAAGCGGGTCAAATTTGAACTGCAGCTGCCTCATAGTTTGCTATTTATTTTTCCCAAAAATCATTTTTAGGTACAAAAGTATCTATTTAATCAGAGAAACGTCAAAAGTTCTCCAAGATTCAACCACTAGCTAGGAACGGTCATGCCCGCCGTTTTGACCGCATTTTGAAACGGACATAAAAATTCAAACAAAATAAAAAATTTGGAAAACCTCCGCATTGTGTCATTATATGTGACAAAGTTGCCAGAAAAAATAATAAACTTGTAATACGGCAATTATTTTAAAAAGTGTTCTCAGAAATGAGCTATCATGCGTGAAGATTCATGACTTTCAAGCCAAATGATCAATCTTATGGCCACATTCATGTTATAGTTTGTTCAAATGATCTCATATGGTGCACAAGGTTGCATCTTGGAATTCCAAACAATGTTGCCTAAGGGAGTTTTCATTTTCTTTGGACATAAATTTCATTTTCCATTTTTTGAGTGCCCGAAATGAGTTTTTTTTGTGAAGGACTTAACATATATTTGTTGCAAAATTGGAACAAGTAAATTTTTTTAAATATTAGGCCATATTTAATGCACAATTGACCTAATGGTTGGGTGTCAAAAGATTCGATCCACCTCTGGTGAAGAAGGCAAATTTCTGCCGATTCAGATGGAAGTGGGTCAAATTTGAACTGTAGCTGCCTCATAGTTTGCTATTTACTTTTCCCAAAATTAATTTTTAGGTACGAAAGTATCTATTTAATCATAGAAACATCAAAAATTCTCCAAGATTCAACCACTAGCTAGGAACGGTCATGCCCGCCGTTTTGACAGCATTTTGAAACGGGCATAAAAAATTCCAAAAAAATCAAAAAATTGGAAAACCTTCGCATTGTGTCATTATATGTGACCAAGTTGCCAGAAAAAATAATAAACTTGTAATACGGCAAATATTTCAAAAAAGTGTTCTAAAAATGAGCTATCATGCGTGAAGATTCATGGCTTTCAAGCCAAATGATCAATCTTATGGCCACATTCGTGGTATAGTTTGTTCAAATGATCTTATATGGTGCACAAGGGTGCATCGTGGAATTCCAAACAATGTTGCCTAAGGGAGTTTTCATTTTCTTTGGACGAAAATTTCATTTTCCATTTTTTGAGTGCCCGAAATGAGTTTTTTTTCGTGAAGGACCTACCATATATTTGTTGCAAAATTGGACCAAATAATTTTTCTAAATCATAGGCCATATTTAATGCACAATTGACTTAATGGTTGGGTATCAAAAGATTCGATCCACCTCTGGTGAGAAAGACAAATTTCTGCCGATTCAGATGGAAACGGGTCAAATTTGAACTGCAGCTGCCTCATAGTTTGCTATTTATTTTTCCCAAAAATCATTTTTATGTAGGAAAGTATCTATTTAATCAGAAAAACATCAAAAATTCTCCAAGATTCAACCACTAGCTAGGAACGGTCATGCCTGCTGTTTTGACCGCATTTTGAAACGGGCATAAAAAATTTAAAAAAATCAAAAAATTGGTAAACCTTCACATTATGTCATTATATGTGACCAAGTTGCCAGAAAAAATAATAAACTTGTAATACGACAAATATTTCAAAAAAGTGTTCTCGGAAATGAGCTATAATGCGTGAAGATTCATGGCTTTCAAGCCAAATGATCAATCTTATGGCCACATTCAAGGCATAGTTTGTTCAAATGATCTCATATGGTGCACAAGGGTGCATCTTGGAATTCCATACAATGTTGCCTAAGGGAGTTTTCATTTTCTTTGCACGAAAATTTCATTTTGCCCGAAATGAGTTTTTTTGTGAAGGACCTACCATATATTTGTTGCAAAATTGGACCAAATAATTTTTCTAAAATACTAGGCCATATTTAATGCACAATTGACCAAATGGTTGGGTGTCAAAAGCCTTGATCCACCTCTGGTGAAAAAGACAAATTTCTACCGATTCAGGAGGAAGCGGGTCAAATTTGAACTATAGCTGCCTCATAGTTTGTTTTTTATTTTTTCCAAAAATCATGTATAGATACATAAGGATCTATTTAATTGGAGAAACATCAAACGTTTTCCAAGATTCAACCACTAGCTAGGAACGGTCAAGCCCGCCGTTTTGACCGCATTTTGAAATGGGCATAAAAAATCATGGCATAGTTTGTTCAAATGATCTCATATAGTGCACAAGGGTGCATCTTGCAATGGCGAACAATGTTTCCTAATGGAGTTTTTATGTTATTTGGACAAAAATCAATTTTCCATTTTTAGTGCCCAAAATGAGGTTTTTTGTGAAGAACCTACCATATATTTGTTGCAAAATTGGACCAAATCAAATTTCTAAAATACTAGGCCATATTTAATGTACAATTGACCAAATGGTTGGGTGTAAAAAGTTTTTGATCCACCTCTCATGAAAAAGACAAATTTCCCCATATTCATTTTTCCATTTTTCGAGTTCCCAAAATGAGTGTTTTTTTGTGAAGAACCTAACAAATATTTTTTGTAAATAAAACTTTTCCATTTTTCAAGAACATTATACCACATTTTATGAACAAATTTTTGTACACTAGAAACATTTTTTATAGATATTATACGGTTTTTAGTTAAATCATTAACATTTTTAATAAATATTTTTATGTCTAAAATTTTGAACACAAGTTTACAGTTTTTTAAGACACATTGTACATATTGTTTATATATGTTTAACTTTTTGCAAATACATGATTAACATATTCTCATATATTAATAACAAAAAAGATCTTTTCATACATGCGTTTTGATGTCTATATTTGTTTTTACACATTGTACATTTTTGTATACATATAGAACATTGTTGATATTGGTTAGAAAAAATTAAATACATGAAAAACTTGTTATTTTCCCATTTTCGTTGGACCGAATATTTTTTTAGTAACATGAGGGCATCCCACATTTCTTCCTGGATGGGCCGAGGCCTACATGGCACACAGATTATTTTTTAAAGAAGGTGGCCTAGTTCCACCGAGGCCCAATGCATCCACGTTCACAACCTCGTGACCATTTATATTGGTCGTAATCACGTAGAAATAAGGTCGTTGACTACTCTTGTCTGCTTTATGACCATTTGGTGTAAAGCAGTTTTAGGGTTTGAGCCCTTCGAAGCGAAATAGCCATGGATTTATGACCAATTCAGCGGGGGTCACTGAGAGAAGTCACAAGTTGACATATTTCTTGTAGTGGGCGTAGGAGCTCATGTCGTCATCTTGCCCTATGTAGAGTGGGTTGCTAGAAGTACTTGTCCTATCCATCATTCCAAGGGAAATATGTGAGTGGGAGAAAGATAAGAACGTATACAAATGTACCTTGACCGATGTTGAAGATGGATCAAAGATCACTCCAATGTGGAACAAGGAAATAGCACAATTGTTACCAATTCTTGTCGGATTCTCACACCTACACAAGTAAAAGCTTATGGTGGAGCTCGGTTAGGATGGTGGCACAAAATTTGATGCAATTGTTAGTGAGCTTCAATAATGTTGGAAAAGATTCACAAATTTGCAATGCAACAAGTATACCAAACAAAATATGGTACACAGAAACACAAACGTAAAGAGATAAGTGGGGTCATGCAACCAAGGATGAGCCAAAATGTGGAATCCACGAAAATGCTCTTGTTGCACAACACTAGAGAGACGCTAGCACGATTGCACAATAGGCAGATACGAAGACTTGTGCACAACCTACTAAGAAAAAATGCAACGACTTCTATCCCAATTATGCTCTATGTATGGTATTCCGAAGATATGATCCAAGGTGATCTAGTATGACAATCTTAATGTTGTATGATGCTATGGTTCTTGCTTAAAAGCTCTTTGCTTATCTTTCCCTTTTGCTTAAAAGCTTGTTTGAGCTCTTTTCTCATGCAATTCTTCATGAACCAAGATAGCAATTATGTATGCGAGAACAACCTTGTGACACAAGAGATGATACCAAGATATGCACCAATGGTATATGTGTATGCTACGGGAAGTATGATCACTAATGTGCACAAGTCATGTTGCCGGCAATACTCAATGGCTAGTCTCAATGGGTAAGATGCGCAAAATTGGGCTATGATGGTTATTAATGTAATGGCAAGAATGATGTATCACTATACCAAAGATGAGGTTACCGTTCTTGCTTACGGTATGGTGTCAAAATGGTGGAGTGGTTGTTGTCGATGACACGTCCATGGCGAAGGTGAGCGGCGGTGATTTTGATGTCGAACCGTACCTAAATAGCCGAAACACAATAGGACACGGAACTACAACTCAAATTCTCAAAGAAAAACGTGACAAAATTGTTGGAGTTGGTAGTGGTAAGCGATGGTGGTGTATTGGCGGTGCTATGCAGAAGTGGTGGTGGTATGCGGAAGTGTATGTGGGCACTGGAACAAAATTTGGCAAAATTTGGACAGAAAATGGGGCGGTGCATGGAAGTGATGCTGCCAGGGGCCGGATGTCCGGGCTTGATGGCCGGATGTCCGGGGTGGGCGGATGTACGGGCTGTCGGGCCGGATGTCCGGGCTCTAGATCCGTGGATGAACTCGATGAACTTCGCGTGGAGAGGTCGAATCCGGGGCAAAATTCAGGGGAATTTGTGGATGGAAATTGGGGAAAAGATGATGGAAAGCTATATCTACCTGCAACACATGAAATTCGCGGATCAGATCCAACAAAACTTCATCACACCAACAAATCACAAAAAAATTGGGCGCTATTTTTGTGGGGAATTTTTGAATTAGGGATGAAATCAACAAAACAAGGCTAGAAAACACTACGGGGAGGCTCCGAAATCGTGATCAACGTGGCTCTAGATACCAATATGATGTCGGGTGGAACCCTAGATGGTCGATCTTTCATGAAAGGAGCGGATCCCGCGAAGAACACGAGGGGAAATCACAAAGGGGAACACAAGAGAAACACTCAAACCAAAAGTATGATCACACGTGTGCTAGATCCATGAACACAAAAGGAGATACAAGATCCACGATCAACAAGGGATGATACACGGTAACCGGTTCTTCTCCAAAGGAGGTCTTGATGGGGCCACCCAAAAGGGGGTCTTGAATCCAAGGGGATCTTCTCCGAAGAGGGGCCGCGGTCTCTCTCGTGGAGTAGATCCATAATGGATGAGCAAAGATCTATCTCTAATGAGCTACTACTTTGCTAACCCTAAAACGTAGGTAGGAGAAGAGTATATATAGTCTAGGTGGGTGAAGGGGTACACGGGCCTCAGGCCCTTACACTGTGTGCAGACTGGGGAGGCCGGATGTCCGGTCTAGAGGGGCCAGATGTCCGGGCTGGCGGGGATGGTCTTGCTGCCTTCTGGATCGGGGGTGTCCGGATTTCCGGGCTGGTGCCGGATGTCCGGGCCCTATAGACTTGGTCGCGGGTCCGTTGCTGGAGGTGACACCTCCAGGGGCCGGATGTCCGAGATCCTGGCCGGATGTCCGGGTCCTGGGGGCTGTTCTTGGCTCCTTCCATTGGATCTCTTCATCCGTGGACTCGGGGACTTGTGCATCTTCGGGAGGGTCCTCTTGGTACCTGATCATGCACAACATCTCGAATTTAGGTAGTAGCCATGTCTTGAGAGGATCATATGTAATATCACTAAGGAAAGAAGTCACCTCGGTCTCGAGAGCTCTAGCTCTAGCTCATGTTGTAGGTCCTCTTGGGTCTTGATGAGACGATGGTAGTTCCATGGGGATGACCGTAGGATGCTCCGCATCACCAAAGTTGCTGGGGGGATCCCCGGGAGGAAAACACCTCGTGGCGGTGGACCATCACAGAAAATGATTTTAGGCGATGTTTCATGTTTCTTCACCAGGGTCTTTGACACTAAATAGAGCGAATTTTGTAGAGTTGATGTTGGTTGCATACCACTTAGGCGCTGAAGTAGGTTGTGGGCCGTATGCACGGGTGGGCTGAGTGGCTAGTGCTTGGCCTCCGATGACTTTCCTTTTTCTAATTAAAACCGATTTTTTCCTATTTTATAAATACACCTGGAGGAAAATGCTAAAATAAAACACCTTCAATTCTAGAAAAAACAAGAAAAAATCACACTAATATATGGGCATATATAGATCCATGTGAACTTTTTCTCTGGCCTAAATGCTAGTTTTGAAAATAAACATTTTCACAATTGAGTTAATTTGAGAATTAAAGTAATTTCTCAAAAACTTTAAAAATATTAAAAAACATATTCAGATGTTTTTCAACTCTTTTTATACTGAAGAAGTCATGTTATCCTCTCTCTCTCTTATTATTTTTCTTGAGTGGAAAAATTATTTGAACACTACAAAAATAAAATCCAAAAATTCATAGAAAATATGATATGCATATGAATGAATAGTAAAACATCCAAAATAAAAACTTGGATGTTGCATTTGATAAAAAGACAACAAGGTAGAATAAGGTAAATAACACTCCCTCTATAACTTTTTATAAGACGTTTTTGTAGTCTATCACAGTGTCAAAAAATGTCTTATATTAAGTTACAAAGGGAGTAGCTTAACAATTGAACTAACAATGGTAACTAATACATCAAGCTCTGTGAGCCATCCATCTCTTATTGCTTCAATCAGGGTTGTTGCTTGTCTGAATATAAATGAACCTTTAACCGAACTTGTCACCTGGGCCTGACACATGAGACCACCGGCCGCGAGATCAATTGTGTAAGAGAGAACAGTGCAATTGCTTCTTCAAAAAAAGAAAAAGAACACTTATTCAAAAAGAGGCGACGGTGCAACCTTATCACGGACCATTGCCACAGGGAAAATTGTACCCTATGCAGGTCCAATCATGTACTGCTCGCATTTATGGTTCTTTCATTCTCACACGACTTGTGGATGTGAATCTGAGCCTTATCGATGTCTCAGCTTTGATATTGGGGGCTCTAGGGAAGTCAAAGAAGAGAGCACTCATCCTATGGTGGGCTTACTACTTATATGCTCTCAGCAATTATCCTCTCCGCACTTGGCGTAGCATTGAAACTGCTATATAGACTTGTTTATCGATAGTTCGAATCACTTTCTTTTCGAATTGAATAGATTATATTATGGAATTTTTAAATTATATATGCATTAGGGAGGGTGGAGTCATGCTAGATTTCAATTTATTTATTTATGAATATGAACAGAGTAAAATCATTATACTGTTGGGTCAGAGCGGAGGTTTGGTCTAGAAAAATTAATACATAATCGATCAAAATAATGGGCATTCCTTTGTGATGAGGATACTAAATCTGTTCGTTAACTGAATTCTCACTAGAAACATTAAAAGGAAATTAAATATTGAAAAGACAGAAATACACAATATCTTGCAAGAACAAGCAGCAACAACAACAGCCATCGCCGCCTTTAGTCCCAAGCAAGTTGGGGTAGGCTAAACATGAAACCCATAAGATCTCACGACCAACTCATGGTTCTGGTACATGGAGAGCAAGCTTCCACGCACTTCTATCCATGGCTAGTTCTTTTGACTCTGTTCCTTCATATCTCTCTTTACAGACTTCTCCTATGTCAGCATGATTTAGCCATCCGCTATGCACTGGAGCTTCTGGAGGCCTAGGTTGAATATGTCCAAACCATCTAAGATGGTGTTGGACAAGCTTCTATTCAATTGGTGCTACCCCAACTTTATCTCGTATATCACCATTTCGGACTCGGTCCTTCGTCATGTGGCCACACATCAATCTCAGCATGTGCATCTCTACCACACCTAATTGTTGAACATGTCACCATTTAGTTGGCGAACACTCAGCGCCATACAATACCTCGAGTCGAATCATCGTCCTATAGAACTTTCCTTTTAGCTTTTGTGGCACTCTCTTGTCACAGAGAATGCCAGAAGCTTGATGCCACTTCATCCATTCAGCTTTGATTCCATGGTTCACATCTTCATTAATATCCCCATCCTTCTGCAGCATTGACCCCAAATATCGAAATGTGTCCTTCTGAGGCACCACTTGTCCATCAAGGCTAACCTCCTCCTCCTCATGCCTACTAGTACTGAAACCGCACCTCATGTACTCAGTTTTAGTTTTAGTAAGTCTAAAATCTTTCGATTCCAAGGTTTGTCTCAAAAGCTCTAAATTCCTATTGACCCCCGTCCTACTATCATCGACTAGCACCACATCAGCTACAAAGAGCATACACCATGGGATATCTCCTTGTATATTCCTTTGATCACATCCATCACCAAAGCAAAAAGATAAGGACTCAAAGCTGACCCTTGGTGCAGTCCTATTTCAATCGGGAAGTCATCAGTGCTGCCATCACTTGTTTGAACACTTGTCACAACATTATTGTACATGTACTTGATGAGGGTAAAGTACTTTGCTAGGACTTTGTGTTTCTCCAAGGCCCACCACATGACCTTTCACGGTATCTTATCATAGGCCTTCTCCAAGTCAATGAACACCATGTGCAGGTCCTTCTTTTGCTCATTGTATCTCTCCATAAGTTGCCATACCAAGAAAATGGCTTTCCTGGTCGACCTCCCAAGCATGAAACCGAACTGAGTTTTTGTCACGCTTGTCATTCTTCTTAAGCGGTGCTCAATGACTCTCTCACATAGCTTCATTGTATGACTCATCATCGTAATACCATGGTAGTTAGTACAACTCTGAACATCCCCTTGTTCTTGAAGATTGGTACTAACCTACTCCATCTCCATAATTCTGGCATGTTGTTTGCCCAAAAAATGAGGTTAAAAAGCTTGGTTAGTGATAACCCACAAGTATAGGGGATCTGTAACATCCCAAATTTTAATTTGGAATGTTATACATTAGGTCATGATTGCATATCATATTTTACTGCATTTTGGCTTGATACTAGAAATTCTACGCAACTCAAGGACCCACGGAGAGAGTTGGGGATTTTGTTAATTTCATATTTGATTTTTCTCAAATTTTGAAAAGAGGATCATTTAGTTTTTATTATTTTTCCTTCCTAATATTTCTAAAATAAAAATATATGAGAGGAGATAAAATGACTTCTCCAAGATAGATGAAATATTAGAGGAAAAAATATTAAAATCAAATAAATGTTTTATTTGGATTTTATTGCAATTTTTTGCATTAGAAAAATTGCATGTTTTCAAAATTGCATTTTAGGGCCAAGAAAATGTTCATCTTGTTCTAAATATTTTATTTAGACGGTGAAAAATTGTTTTGGCATTTTTAGATTTTTATTTATTTTTTCTAGGATTTATTTTCGTCGAAACGTAATTAAAAATAGAAGCCCATCGGACCGAACTGGGCCGAGGCCCAGTTGGCCCAGCCTCCCCGCGCCGCCGTCTCCCTCGCGGAGACAGCGACCGCCACGCCTCCGCTCGCCGTGGCCGAGTCAGCCACGCCTCCCCGCCCCCTCCCGCAAGCCACCTCTCCCCCCTCCCTTTAAAAGCCGACCCGGGGCCCCCCTGGAGCCCCAAGCCGCAGCCGCACGCCGCCGCTCGCTGATGCTGCTGCGCCGCTGCCGCCGAGCCGCCCCGCGCCGCCCTCCGCCACCCCGCGCCACATCCCGCCGTCGCCCGCGCCGCCGCCCTGCTCGACGGAAGCCGCTGGAGCCGCGCCGGAGTTCGTAAATCCCACCGTCCGTTTTTTCGGTTTAGGTAAAAACCGTCGATTTTCTTTAAAACCCTAGTTTCGGTTTTTTTTCTTAGATCGGTTCGCCTGTTTTCTCGGTTTAGTTACTTAGCGGAAGTTCATCCGTACGTTCGCTTTAACGAACGGTGTTCACTCATTAGCCGCAGACAGCGAACGTTCGTTCGTTAGCCTATTCATCAGTTTTTCTTTTTCCAGGGTTTTTCCGTGATTATTTTTGATTGTGATTTCTGATCCGATTTTCGTTTTAGTTTATCTTTTCGCTCGTTTTTCAGAATCAGATGATTCAAGCGCCTAGATCTTTGTCTCGAAGTCCTCTTTCCGTTTAACCAACTTGAACATGATTTTGGTACTGTAAAATTTGACTTCAGTCCAGTTTAGTAATCGGATCTTGTCTCTTTCGCAGTTTGGGTTTCGTTGCATAGTTTGATTTGATTCTTTTTGCAAACCGGAGTTCTTAAGTTGAACTTTCTGGTTAGATCTTATTATTCGTGTTTTACCCGTGCTTCTTTTCTTGTTTGCTTATGTACATTATTGTTTGTTTGTGATAGAACACCCGGAGTGCGAAGCGTGCTACTACGAGTCTCTAGGTTTTGCGGATCATCAGCAAGGCAAGTAACACTTTGATCATACCCCTTTATCACCCAGTTTTTATGCATTAGTTCCAATCCTCAAACATTGCATGATTAGGTTGTGATATAACATGTGGGTTTGGGAAGTAGTTGATGAGGTAGAACCTATCGCCCTGTTATTATCAAACCCTTGGGAGTTACTTCTACGTAGTGCTTATATTGCTATGCTATGCTCGTAGACGTGGTTTGGGTGAGTGAATCCATGACAGATATGAGATTGTTAATTAATGGTTCAACATAAGGTGGCAACTTTAATACACATCTGGGTGGATTGCTTGGCGGGCACCTGGAGAATCCAGTGTTGTCCTAGGATATCCTAGAGTACCCGTGTGAAAATCCTAAGGTCCGCCACCCAGGCTCAAAGGGAACTGAGATATTTCATGCCAGAAACTTACGTGTGCAGCCACAAGCTATTATGGGTTCTAGCATAGTTGAGTAAGTTGCATGACCTCTTCAAGTGGTGGGCTATCAGATGTAGAGGGATGTAGGTTGGTACTGTCTACCCGGGGTTAGAGTTAATGCTTCTGAAAGACTGTGTCTCGGTCATCCATTTCGCAAACACCATGTAGTGCAAGAAATCCAAGAGAGGAGATCGAGTCTTGTGGGGAAAAGTGCGCAAACCTCTGCAGAGTGTATAAACTAATCATGGTTAGTCGTGTCCCCGGTTATGGACATCTTGAGTATCTAGTACTTGGATTATCATATGTATCTCATCACTCAAATTTAATATTGTCGGGTTGATAATTACTTTTAATTGGGATTGAGTTGGAGGAATCTCCTCAATGATGTTTCAACTACCATGATAGTTAAATAAAATCTATTTCTTTGTTATAGGGAAAATTTGGCTTTTCGCAAAACTTTAACCATAGAGCTTTTCCACCAGCCAAATATGCATGTAGTGATAGCATTATTCGGTTCTTGCTCTACTGTGTTATATTGCCAGCATATTCCATGTGCTGACCCGTTTTCGGGCTGCGACGTATTATGTTGCAGACTTTTCAGACAAGGAGTAAGGTTCGTTAGGTCGTTGGCGTGCAGCTCAGCTATGCTGTTGGAGTTGATGGACTCACTTTATCTTCCAAGCCTTCCGTTGTTATCGTATTAGATGGCCTTATGCCATATTTATTGTAATAAGTTCTCTTTTGAGATATTCGATGT
This sequence comes from Triticum dicoccoides, assembly GCF_002162155.2. Taxonomy (NCBI): domain Eukaryota; kingdom Viridiplantae; phylum Streptophyta; class Magnoliopsida; order Poales; family Poaceae; genus Triticum; species Triticum dicoccoides. The sequence continues at coordinate 305,173,055 of NC_041386.1, forward strand.
AATAAGTGTGTGATTGCTACTCTGTTATAAATCCTTCGAGCACTGTGTGTGTCAGCATTACCAATCCAGGGATGACACTGAAGCATAGAGACTTGACCATTTGAGGTCGGGTCGCTACAAGATGGTATCAGAGCACATGCTGAGTGTAGGACACGACCACTAAGCTAAAGCACTAGATCACTACTCTCTTCTCATTTCTGACTCCTCTCCATTTTCTACTCTTTAGGATGGCGGATGCAAGGAACAAGTTTGCACAACCTGATGAAGAAGCACCTTTTGGACGACACTTGAAGGAAGTCACTAAGTACCTGAACATTGGAATACCAAGCTTCACAGGGACTTACAATGCCACTTTACCAGAAGAGGAGCGATGGATGATTCAAGTTCAAGTTCCAGGAAGGACATTCGCACCAGTCACTAAGCCCATAGAGTTTTCCTTTGATGCACCAACCTGGAGTCTAGGAAAGAGTATGGCGGCTCACATCACCATGGGACGCATTGGAGAAGTTTACCATAAGGAGCTTAAGGATACTATCTATCAGATTTGTGGGCGCCGAGATGAGCAATGGGAGATGATCAACACCAGGAAGGATAGATCAATCGCAACTTTCATCCAGGAGTTAAACCAGCACATTCGTCGCCAGGAGAACCAGCTGTGCGCAGGCATGATAGATCTGAAGAAGGCGATGACAAGGATCACGGAACCGGAGGAAGAACTCAAGGCTACTCGCGAAGATTATGAGGAGGAAATCGTCATACTAGTGGAGAAGAGTGACGATCTGGAAAGGAAGCTAGGAGTCTTCATGGGAGACCCCGCCCTAGGAGGAGAAGACAATGAACCCAAGGAGATTCGTTCGGAGGACTACATCATCATCGACAACACCGACTCACACCCCGACGATAGCAATGATGACTATGAAGACGAAGCTGGAGCAGACATCATGGAGTCTTCGACCGATCAATATTTCTAGTAGACCACCACATCAGTAGTAGTATTCCACCATGTATATAGTATAGTCCGAGCACTTTTGTAATGATAGTTAGATCAATTGTATGCCCTTGCTTGATTTATTGAGTGATATGATTGTGTTTGTCTCATGTGCATATGGGTAGTGTTTCTCTCACTAGACCTCATTCTATTCTATTCTCTTCCCTCTAAAACCCTCAGATGCCTCTGAGACGTGACCCCGGATTTACCTTTCCACCGGAGCTCACTCAGTTGATCCAGCAGCAGAATACACTGATGCAGTTGTTAGTTCAGAACCAAGGCAACAACAACAACAACCCACCGCCACCACCACCAGTTGATAACTTAGCCCATTTTCTGAGGTTGTAACCGCCGGTGTTTTCTAGTAGCACTGAGCCGATAGTGGCAGATGATTGGCTCCGCAGGATTGGAAGGGAGTTAACCACTACAGGATGTACAAATGCTGAGAAGGTGCGTTTTGCCACACATCAGTTGGATGGACCAGCAGCCTCATGGTGGGAGAATTACACTGTCACCTGCCCTATAACCAATGTTACATGGGATCAGTTCCAGCAAGCATTCCGCACCGCCCATGTCTCAACGGGAGCTATGAGCATGAAGAAGCGTGAGTTTCGCAACTTGCGCCAAGGGAACCGTACTGTGGGGCAGTACGCAGATGAATTTAGTAAGTTGTCTCGTTATGCCCCTAACGATGTGGCCAAAGATGCCACGAAGCAGGAGAAGTTTATGGAAGGGCTGAATGATGAAATGAGCATGCAATTGATGGTGGCAACATTTAACAACTACCATGAGTTGGTAGACAAGGCTCTTATGATTGAAGGGAAGCAGCAGCAAATTGAGAGCCGGAAAAGGAAGTATGGACAAGGAAGGTACAACTCAGGAGCTCAGCAGAAGCCTCGTCTAACCCCGAACTCGGGAGGACTTATTCATAACCATGGAGGTCATAACCACAACGGAGGAAGTTCGCATAACCATAATGGTTCCAAGAATGGGACTGGGAATGGAACAAGCAACAATCAGAATCGTTCCAATCCAGCCACACCCGCCAAGAGAGACCTAAGTCACATTACTTGCTTCAAGTGCGGGAAGACTGGACACTATGCCACGGAGTGCCCTGAAGCGAAGAATGGAAACGGTAATGGGAGCACTGGGAAGAAGCCCAATCCATTCAACAAAGGACAAGTGAACCACGTTAACATGGAGGAGGTTGAAGGGCAGCCAGACGCAGTTATCGGTAAGTTTTTGGTTAAGTCTTTTACCGCCCTTGTTCTTTTTGATACGGGTGCATCACATTCATCCATATCAAGGGGATTCGTGGATAAGTTTAAACTACCAACCCAAGCCCTTAGGACCCCTCTGTTAGTAAGTTCACCTGGAGCAGAGTATATGGCTAGCCGATGGTGCGACCGGATACCCTTAACCATTGGTAGCCATGTTTTTCTGTCAGACCTAATAATTTTGGAGTCACAAGGATTGGGTGTGATATTAGGCATGGACTGGATGTCAAAGTATGGAGGAAGCATTGACTGTTCTAGTAAATCGATTTATCTCACCACCCCGGAGGGAAAAAGGATCAAGTATGTATCTAGGCATGCGCCTAGGAGGAGCCAAGTAAATACCCTCACGGGAGTTGTTCAGGAGGAAGTGCCTGTAGTGAAGGATTACCCAGATGTTTTTCCAGAGGAGCTACCAGGCATGCCACCGAATCGAGACATCGAGTTTTTGATAGAGCTATTGCCAGGTACAGGGCCAATATCAAAGAGACCCTACCGGATGCCCGCAAATGATCTGGAGGAGATTAAGAAGCAGATCAAGGAGTTATTGGAGAAAGGTTACATCCGACGGAGTTCATCACCATGGGGAGCCCAGTGCTTTTGGTTGAGAAGAAGGATAAGTCTCTAAGAAATGGTTGTTGATTATCGTGTGTTGGATGAGGTGACGATCAAGAACAAATACCCACTGCCAATGATCAATGATTTGTTTGACCAGTTGCAAGGAGCTAAGGTGTTTTTGAAGATCGATCTGCGATCGGGATATCACCAGCTGAAGATCCGGGAGAAGGATATACCTAAAACCGCATTTACCACAAGGTACGGGTTATATGAGTATACGGTCATGTCATTTGGACTGACTAACGCCCTGCCTATTTCATGAGCGTGATGAACAAGGTGTTCATGGAATATTTGGATAAGTTTGTTGTGGTGTTCATTGATGATACAATGGTATACTCAAAGAATGAAGAGGAGCACAAGGAGCATTTGCGTTTAGTTCTCGAGAAACTCAGGGAACATCAGTTGTATGCCAAGTTCAGCAAATGTGAGTTTTGGTTGAAGGAAGTTGGATTCCTTGGACATGTTATATTAGGAGAAGGTATAGCAGTAGACCCCACCAAGGTTTAGTCAGTCACTGAATGGTTGGCACCCACTTCATTAGCGAGATCCGCAGTTTTCTTGGACTCGCGGGATACTATCGGAGATTCATTGAGAATTTTTCCAAGATTGCGAAGCCAATGATGGAGTTATTGAAGAAGGATGGCAAATTTAAATGGACGGAAGAATGTGAGGCGAGTTTTCAGGAGTTAAAGAAACGTCTGACTACAGCCCAGTGCTGATTCTACTGGATATACGCAAGGATTTCCAAGTGTATTGCGACGCCTCTCGCTTAGGACTTGGAGGAGTACTGATGCAGGACAGAAGAGTTGTTTCGTATGCCTCGCGACAACTGAAACCGCATGAGTTAAATTATGCCACGCATGATTTGGAGTTTGCTCCTGTAGTGCATGCGTTGAAGACTTGGAGACATTACCTTATTGGAAACCGTTGTGATGTGTACACTGATCATAAGAGTTTGAAGTACATCTTCACACATAAGGAGCTGAACCTTAGGCAGAGGAGATGGTTGGAGCTTATAAAGGATTATGACATGAAGCTTCACTATCATCCAGGCAAGGCCAATCTCGTAGCAGACGCTTTGAGCCGGAAGAGTTATGCTAACACCCTCGTAAGCACAGGATTGCCAAAGGAGTTAGCGGAGGATCTCAGGGAACTTCGATTGGAGATTGTCCCTAGAGGTTTTGTTGCAACAATGGAAATTTAGTCTACATTGTTAGGAAAGATTCGAGAAGCTCAGAAGGATGACAAAGAGATTGCCGAGATAAAAGAGAGGATGAGCAAAGGAAAGGCCAAAGGTTTTCATGAGTATGAACACGACACCTTGTGGTTTGAGGACCGTGTTTATGTGCCCAATAACACAGAGATCGGGAAGTTAATACTTCAGGAGGCTCATGACTCACCATACTCGATACACTCCGGAAACACCAAGATGTATTTGGATTTAAAGGAGCGTTTCTGGTGGACTGGTATGAAGAAGGATATTGCCGAGTATGTAGCCGTATGTGATGTATGTCAGAGAGTGAAGGCAGAACACCAAAAGCCAGCAGGATTGTTACAGCCTATGCCGATACCCGAATGGAAGTGGGATAAGCTTGGCATGGATTTCATCACCGGATTTCCCAGGACCAAATCAGGGTATGATTCTATATGGGTAGTAGTTGATCGCTTGACCAAAGTGGCTCACTTTATCCCAGTGAAAACCACCTATACAAGTGTGAAGTTGGCCAAGATATACATGACCAGGATCGTATGTTTGCATGGAGTTCCGAGGACCATTGTATCATATAGAGGAACCCAGTTTAATTCAAAGTTTTGGAATCAGTTGCATGAAACTTTGGGAACCAGACTGGATTTCAGTACAGCTTTTCACCCGCAAATAGATGGACAGACCGAGAGAGTCAACCAGATTCTAGAGGATATGTTGAGAGCTTGTGCACTAGATTATGGATCTAGTTGGGATGACAACCTGCCCTATGCGGAGTTCTCATACAACAACAGTTACCAGGCCAGTTTGAAGATGGCACCATTCAAAGCCTTGTACGGAAGGAGGTGCAGGACACCATTGTTGTGGGATGAAGTTGGAGATCATCAGTTGTTTGGACCAAATTTGATTAAGGAATCAGAAGAGAAGGTTAAACTGATTCGAGATAGACTGAAGGTAGCTCAATCCCGACAGAAGAGTTATGCAGATTCAAAACGCAAGGAGGTAGTCTATGAAATTGGAGACATAGTGTATCTTCGAGTATCACCACTTCGAGGAGTAAAGCGCTTTGGAGTTAAGGGAAAGTTAGCGCCACGTTTTGTGGGACCATACAATGTTTTGGAACGTATGGGAGAAGTTGCTTACAAGTTGGAATTACCAGAAGGATTGTTAGGGGTTCACGATGTGTTCCACATTTCTCAGTTGAAGAAGTGCCGCGCAGAGATGGCTGACATTCCTCTGAGAGATACAGTACCGCTGGAAGCGATACAGCTGAATAATGATTTGACTTATGAGGAGAAACCAGTCAAGATTCTCGAGTTTGCCAGCCGGGTTACTCGCAGTAAAGTCATCAAGTTTTGCAAGGTTCAGTGGAGCCACCATACCGAGGACGAAGCCACCTGGTAACGAGAGGGTGATCTTCGCAAAGACCACCCACACCTATTTTCTAGCCAACCCGAATCTCGAGGGCGAGATTCATCTTAAGGGGGTAGGTTTGTAACATCCCAAATTTTCAATTTGGAATGTTATACATTAGGTCATCATTGCATATCATATTTTACTACATTTTGGCTTGATCCTAGAAATTCTACGCAACTCAAGGATCCACGGAGAGAGTTGGGGATTTAGTTAATTTCATATTTGAGTTTTCTCAAATTTTGAAAAGAGGATCATTTGGTTTTGATTATTTTTCCTTCCTAATATTTCTAAAATAAAAATATATGAGAGGAGATAAAATGAATTCTCCAAGATAGATGAAATATTAGAGGAAAAAATATTAAAATCAAATATATGTTTTATTTGGATTTTATTGCATTTTTTGCATTAGAAAAATTTCACGTTTTCAAAATTGCATTTTAGGGACAAGAAAATGTTCATCTTGTTCTAAATATTTTATTCAGATGGTGAAAATTTGTTTTGGCATTTTTAGATTTTTACTTACTTTTTCTAGGATTTATTTTCATCAGAACATTATTAAAAAAAAGCCCGCCGGACCGAACTGGGCCGAGGCCCAGTTGGCCCAGCCTCCCCGCGTCGTCATCTCCCTCGCGGAGACCACGACCGCCATGCTGCCGCTCGCCGTGGCCGAGTCGGCCATGCCTCCCCGCCCCCTCCTGCAAGCCACCTCCCCCCCCCCTTTAAAAGCCGACCCGGGGCCCCCCTGGAGACCCAAGCCGCCACCGCCGCCCGCAAGCCGCCCCGCCGCCCTGCACCGCCGCCGCTCG
>NC_041386.1:305179463-305222997 GCF_002162155.2 Triticum dicoccoides
TGCTGTTGCGCCGCGCCGAGCCGCCCCGCGCCGCCGCCCCGCTCGCCGGAAGCCGCCGGAGCCGCGCCAGAGTTCGCAAATCCCGCCGTCTGGTTTTTTACGGTTTAGGTAAAAACCATTGGGTTTTTTTAAAACCCTAGTTTCGGTTTTTTTATTAGATCGGTTCGCCGGTTTTCTCGGTTTAGTTACTTAGAGGACGTTCATCCATACGTTCATTTTAACGAACGGTGTTCACTCGTTAGCCGCAGACAGCGAACGTTCGTTCGTTAGCCTATTCGTCAGTTTTTCTTTTTCTAGGGTTTTTCCGCGATTATTTTCGATCGCGATTTCTGATCCAATTTTCGTTTTAGTTTATATTTTCGCTCGTTTTTCGGAATCAGGCGATTCAAGCACCTAGATCTTCGTCTCGAATTCCTCTTACCGTTTAACCAACTTGAACAAGATTTTGGTACTATAAAATTTGACTTTAGTCTAGTTTAGTAATCGGGTCTTGTCTGTTTCGCAGTTTGGGTTTCATTGCACCGTTTGTTTGATTCTTTTTGCAAACCGGAGTTCTTAAGTTGAACTTTCTGGTTAGATCTTCTTATTCGTGTTTTACCCGTGCTTATTTGCTTGTTTGCTTATGTACGCTATTGTTTTTTGCGATAGAACACCCGGAGTGTGAAGCGTGCTACTACGAGTCTCTAGGTTTTGCGGATCATCAGCAAGGCAAGTAACACTTTGATCATACCCCTTTATCACCCAGTTTTTATGCATTATTTCCAATCCTCAAACATTGCATGATTAGGTTGTGATATAACATGTGGGTTTGGGAAGTAGTTGATGAGGTAGAACCTATCGCCCTGTTATTATCAAACCCTTGGGAGTTACTTCTACGTAGTGCTTATATTGCTATGCTATGCTCGTAGACGTGGTTTGGGTGAGTGAATCCATGACAGATGTGAGATTGTTAATTAATGGTTCAACATAAGATGGCAACTTTAATACACATCTGGGTGGATTGCTTGTCGGGCACCTGGAGAATCCAGTGTTGTCCTAGGATATCCCAGAGTACCCGTGTGATAATCCTAAGGTCCACCACCCAGGCTCAAAGGGAACTGAGATATTTCATGCTAGAAACTTCCGTGTGCAGCCACAAGCTATTATGGGCTCTAGCATAGTCGAGTAAGTTGCATGACCTCTTCAAGTGGTAGGCTAGCAGATGTAGAGGGATGTAGGTTGGTACTGTCTGCCCGGGGTTAGAGTTAATGCTTCTGAAAGACTGTGTCTCGGTCATCCGTTTCTCAAACACCATGTAGTGCGAGAAATCCAACGGAGGAGATCGAGTCTTGTGGGGAAAAGTGTGCAAACCTCTGCAGAGTGTATAAACTAATCATGGTTAGTCGTGTCCCCGGTTATGGACATCTTGATTATCTAGTACTTGGATTATCATATGTATCTCATCACTCAAATTTAATATTGTTGGGTTGATAATTACTTTTAATTGAGATTGAGTTGGAGGAACCTTCTCAATGATGTTTCAACTACCATGATAGTTAAATAAAATCTATTCCTTTGTTGTAGGGAAAAATTGGCTTTTCGCAAAACTTTAAACATAGAGCTTTTCCACCAGCCAAATATGCAAGTAGTGATAGCATTATTCAGTTCTTGCTCTACTGTGTTATATTGCCAGCATATTCCATGTGTTGACCCGTTTTCGGGCTGCAACGTATTATGTTGCAGACTTTTCAGACGAGGAGTAAGGTTCGCTAGATCGTTGCTGTGCAGCTCAGCTATGCCGTTGGAGTTGATGGACTCACTTTATCTTCCAAGTATTCCGCTATTATCGTATTAGATGGCCTTATGCCATACTTATTGCAATAAGTTCTCTTTTGAGACATTCGATGTAATAAGTGTGTGATTGCTACTCTATTATAAATCCTTCGAGCACTTTGTGTGTCAGCATTACCGATCCAGGGATGACACTGAAGCACAGAGACTTGACCGTTTGAGGTCGGGTCGCTACAGGATCCCAACAGTTTTTTAGGGTAGAGTATTCAACCCAAATTTATAGATTCGACACAAGGGGAGCCAAAGAATATTTGAAGGTATTAGCAGCCGTGTTGTCAATCCAACCACACCTGGAGATTAATTATCTACAGCAAAGTGATCAGTAGCAAAGTAGTTTGATAGTAGTGACAGTAGCAATAGTAACAGTAATAGTGATAGTAGTAATTTTGTAGCAAGTGTAACAGTGATGATAGCCATAGTAACTTAGCAGAAACAGTATGGAAAAGTTCGTCAGCATTGGATCAGTGACTTGTTTGATGATATTCATCATGTGACAGTTATAACCTAGGGCGATATGGCACTAGCTCCAGTTCATTGATACAATGTAGGCATGTATTCCGTAAATAGTCATACGTGCTTTATTAAAAGAACTTGCATGACATCTCTTGTCCTACCCTCCCATGGCAGTGGGGTACATATTGGAAACTAAGGGATATTAAGGCCTCCTTTTAATAGAGAACTGGAACAAAGCATTAACACATAGTGAATACATGAACTCCTCAAACTACGGCATCATCGAGAGTGGGCCCGGTTGTTGTCACTCCGGGTTTGTCGGATCATAACACGTAGTAGGTGACTATAACTTGCAAGATCGGATCTAGAACATGGATATTATGATGATAATATAAACGGTTCAGATCTGAAATCATGGCAACCGGGCCCAAAGTGACAAGCATTAAGCATAGAAAAGTCATAGAAACATCAATCTAAGAACATAGTGGATACTAGGGATCAGGCCCTAACAAAACTAACTCGATTACATGATGAATCTCATCCAACTCCTCACCGACCAGCGAGCCTACGAAGGAATTACCCAGTCCCGGTGGGGAACATCATGGAATTGGCGATGGAGATGGGTTAGTGATGACGAAGAACAAAGATCCCCCTCTCCGTAGCCCCAAACGGACTTCAGATCTGCCCTCCCGAGGAAGAACTGGGCTTGGCAGTGGCTCCGTCTTGTGGGTCGTGATAATTCTTTCTCCCTGGTTTTTTCTCCGAAAATAGGAATTTATAGCGTTGGTTTCAGGGTCAGCGGGGACCCGGTGGGGACAACCCACCTGGGCACACCAGGAGAGAGGGCGTGCCCTGGTGGGTTCTGCCCACCCAGGGGGCCCTCTCCGGTAGGTCTTGGCTCCAGAAATTCTTATATATTATATAAAAATTCCTCGCAAAGTTTCGTTCCATTCTGAGAACTTCTATTTCTGCACAAAAACAACACTATGGTAGTTCTGCTGAAAACAGCGTCAGTCCGGGGTTAGTTTCATTCAAATCATGCAAATTAGAGTCCAAAACAAGAGGAAAAGCGTGAGAAAAAGTAGATACATTGGAGACGTATCAACTCCCCCAAGCTTAAACCTTTGCTTGTCCTCAAGCAATTCAGTTGAAAAACTGAAAGTGAGAAAGAAAAACTTTTACGAACTCTTTTGCTCTTGTTTGCATAAATAAGCTTACACAGCATGTTTTCAGCCAACATTATAACTAACCATGTCGACAATAACTCTTAAATATTATAATGATTCATATCAATGACATAATCAGCTAGCGAGCAATAATAAGATATCTCAAACAGCAACAGGTTGTCAAAACAACCATGATATAATATGACAATAGTGGTATCTCTCTAGCCCTTTCAGAGACCGCAAAACATAAATGCAGAGCACCTCCAAAGTTCAAGCAGCGATTAAACATTATAATTCATGGTAGGAAAGATCCAGTCATGATGCACCCAACATTAGCTACACACAATGCATAAATTATGACAGTTGTGCTCTACTCAGTTTCTGGCGCTTGTTTTAGAAGGTGGTGACACAACATAAAAGTAAATAGAAAGTCCCTTCACAGAGGGAAGCGGTGATTTGCAGAGGTGCCAGAGCTCAATTTTTAAAACAGAGATAAATGATATTTTGAGACATGCAACTTTCTTATTCAGTTCACGACCATCAGTTATCAACATCTTCCATGCTAAGCACGCTAGTGGTGGTTCCCAAGTGATAAAAGTAAAGGTTTACTCCCCCTCCACCATCAACCACACTCCACGGCTTGTCCGAAACAACGGGTGTCGTCCATACCAACATCAGTACCGGGGAGTTTTTTTTTAATTATTTGCATTTTGAGTTCGGGATTGGGAATCCCTATTACCGCCTATTTTCGCATGCGATGGCGAGTGAATAAACACTCGACCTGAGAATAACCCGCTTAGCATGGAAGATATCGACCACCTCCTGCCGTTCCATGAATGATCCAGGCACACAAAATGGATATATATTTTTGAAGTTTTTAGAGGTGGCACATGCAAATTTACTTGGGATGGCAGGGTAATACCGTATATAGGTAGGTATGGTGGACTCATCTGGAATAACTTCGGGTTCAAGGTTTTTGATGTACAAGCAGAATCCCCACTTAGTACAGACGAAGGCTAGCAATTTAGATTGAGAAGCGGCCAGCTAGAGAGCAACAATGATCATAACCATGCATTATGCGTAAGTAACATTGGACACTAGCATGAGTAGGATATGAACACCATGAACATGAATATCATAGAGGCTATGTTGGTTTTGATTCAACTAGATGCATGAACATGTACCAAGTCAAGCCACTTGAACATTCAGAGGAGAATACTATATCATCATACTACATCACAATCATGTTAACGCTATGTTGATATCCAAGATAAATCATTATCAACTCCCAGCTACTTATGCATGGCATGAGAAACTATAGTCTCTAATTGTCATTGCAAACATGTTTAATCATAACGGGCTGAATCATGGATACTAGGTTAAACATATTTATACAAAAAGAACAAGTCGAGCTCATACCAGCTTCTCTCTGCCATGGCCAGTTCATCGGATGTCGTCATTATTGCCTTTCACTTGGACGAACGAATGATATAAAAATAATAATAGTGCAAGAGTGCCAAGGACTAACCTAGAATCTACAAACATTTTATTCAATAGGAGAAGACAAGGTAAAATGGGCTCTTTATTAGTTCAACAATTATTCAAATGAGAGCCACTCAACATTTTCATCGTGGTCTTCTCCTTGGTACAACTAGAATAAAAGAAAATAAATTCAGAGAAACACACTAAAATATTTTTGGAGTTTTTGGTTTTCTTTAGCAAGCAAATAAGGGAAAAGCAAAAACGAGAAGAACTATTTACACGGGAAAGCTCCCAACGAGCAAAAGAAGAACAAGGAAATCTTTTTGGGTTTTCTCTTTTTAATATTACTACTAAGCATGCATAGAAAGTAAACTAGCTACAAGTATTTTTTTTGGTTTTTCTTAAGTTTTTCAAACACACAAGAAGAAAGCAAGAAAATAAATCTAACCATGGATGATACAATCAAAAAGTGTGAACACTGACAAATAGAATAATATGTAGACATGAATGTAATGTCGGTGAGAAACACGTACTCCCCCAAGCTTAGGATTTTGGCCTAACTTGGTAGTAGATCGGTAGCCTAGATGGTAGTAGGGATCCTGAGGAGAGGGCATCGACTCATCCCACTGTGGAGGCTCCTCCTGTGCTGCCTCCGCAGCAGCCTAAGCGTTCCTATAGGCAATGATGTTTCCAGGCATAATATGGTATCCGCCCCTGGCAGCAGAATCAAACAAAGCAGGTGCAGGCAATGGAATAACATCACGAGTTTTAACGCTAAAGACCAGGTTATAAGGAATGACAATATTAGGACAATCATGTTCAAGAAAGTGATGGTGTTCCATGGCTGCACGATCTAGGTAAACCTTGGTAAGAGGGTAATCATGAGGGCATATAGCAACCTTGAAATGAGCCGCCAAACGAGTAGCAAAAATCCCACCATGTATTTCACCTTGGGATTTATTAAGATGGAGGCGATGAGCCACAATGGCTCCCAAGTTATAAGTGTTGTCACCCTCTAGTGCTCGGCGTAAAACAGCAAAGTCTGGTGCGCTGAGTGCACCTACTTTCTTTCTAGCAAGCAGGCACTTAGCAACAAATAAAGCAAAATAATGGACAGGTGGGAAGTGTAAGCTAACAGCCGTAGTGGCTGACACCCCTCTCTCGTCTCCCATTGTTAAAGTGCGATAAAATGCCTCAAACCCAGACGGTCTAGGCTCAGCTAAACTCCTATCAGAAAGAATCATGCATATGTCACAAAATTCAGTAAGTGGTATCTGATGGTTTTCAGCATATAAATCAAAGCTCACTTCAGGAGGATTATTTCTAGGCAAGAAAGTAAAGTTCTGAACAAAGATGTTTGTGAGGATTTGGTGCTGGTCACACTCATCTGTGATGAAGTCGGTGAGGCCGGCATTGGCAATATATTGCGTGAACTCCTCAAGAATTCCAGCCTCTTGGAGGAACGGGGTGTGCCGCCATTCGCACGGCCGTACCTCTGCCAACCTCCGAGGGTGGAGATCACTATCAGAAGACTCCCCAATAACACCCTTGGAGTTCTTCTTAGAGCCAAACTTCCTGAAGATATTCATGTCCGCATACAATTTTTCCTATGAACAAAAATCTGAATTTTTAGTCCACAAAATTTTCTCAACAAAACTTCACAAAATTGATAGCAACTACTCATAGGGATACATAGAAGCCATAGCAAGCATTCAAACTACTTATAACACTAATAATTCAACATGCAAGCACATCTACAGCGGCACCAAGAGTAGCTAATTATTCAAAGTATAAGCCACTAAAATAAAAACTAATTGGAAAAATGGTGTATTCACATACCAAGCAACAATCCCCCGAAACAGTTTCAGAAACGGAGCTTCGAGCAAAGAGATCGAAACCCACGGGTTTGAGCTCAAGAACACGGGAGAGAGAGAGCAATGGGGATTTTTTTTCTGGAGGTAAGTGATAATGTGGGATGAAGAGGTAAGTGAGGGAGCCCACATGGGGACCACAACCCACCAGGGCGCGCCCAGGTGGGTTGTGCCCACCTAGTGCACCTCCCTCTGATGTTTATTGCACCAAAAATTCTCAAATATTCAGAAAAAAAATCATGTAGGGCATTCTGAGAAATTTTATTTTTGGGTCATTTTTTATTGCACGGGAAATTCAGAAAACAGACAAAACATGGCATTTTATTTTATTTAACTAATAAAACAAAAAACAAAAAATAGGGACAGAAGGTAGTGCTTACTAAATTCATCAACTTCATACCATTCAAGAATGATTCATTAATAAGGTTGATCAAGTCTTATTAACAACCACTTTCGATTAGCATAAAACCGAAGAACTTTCGTAAATCACTAAGTTACCTCAATGGGGATATTCATTTCCCCAACGATAAGCATTTCATATTTCTTTTTGACAGTAGGTAGAGGTATTTGAAAACTTCCAATAGTGATTTTCGGAGATTTTTCAATAACATAAATACCATTCACTTGGAATTGTTTCTTCGGAAAGTGAACCGTATACTCATTGCCATTAATATGAAAAGTGACCTTACTTTTACTGCAATCAATAACAGCCCCTGCAGTATTCAAGAATGGTCTACCAAGGATAATCGACATGTTGTCGTCCTCGGGCATCTCAAGTATAACAAAGTCAGTCAAAATAGTAACATTAGCAACAACAACGGCCACATCCTCACAGATACCGATAGGTACGGTAGTTGATTTGCCAGCCATTTGCAAAGATATTTTCAGTAGGTGTGAGTCTATTCAAGTCAAGCCTTTTATTTCAAGAGAAAGGCATAACACTAACACCAGCTCCTAAATCACACAAAGTAGTTTTCACATAATTCTTTTTGATAGAGCAAGGTATAGTTGTATTCTCGGATCTCCAAGTTTTTTAGGCACTCCATCTTTAAAAGTGTAATTATCAAGCATATTGGAGATTTCATCTTCCGGTATTTTTCTCTTTTTTGTGATGATGTCTTTCATATACTTTGCGTAAGGAGGCATTTTCAAGATATCAGTCAAGCGAGTATGCAAAAAGATTGGCCTCGGCATTTCAGCAAATCGTTCAAATTCTTCATCATCATTCTTTTTAGTTGACATAGGTGGAAAAGGCATAGGTTTTAGAACACAAAGTTCTCTTTCTTTACCGTGTTTCCTAGCCACAAAGTCCCTTTTATCATACCTTTTATTCTTAGGTTGTGGGTTATCAAGATCAACAGATGGTTCTATCTCAACATCATTATCTGGTTCTTTATCATTGGTTGGTTGAGAATCTTCATGAACCTCATCATTATCTTTTTCATTATGACTAGGTGAGTGTTCATTACCAGACTGGGTTTCAGCATCTAAGATAGAAACTTCATTTTCATTATTAGGAGGTTTTTCTATTTTAGGTTCACTAGAAGTGTGCAAAGTCCTATCGTTTTTCTTTTTCTTTCGAGAAGGACTAGGTGCACTAGTGTTAGCTCTTTGTGAATCTTGCTCAATTCTTCTTGGGTGTCCCTCAGGATAGAGTGGTTCCTGAGTCATTTTACCTCCTCTAGTTGCAACTCTAATAGCAAAGTCATGCAAATTATGATTCATTTCATCAAGCAATTCTCTTTGAGATTTGGCAACTTGTTCTAATTGAGTTTGAACTATAGAAGCATGTTTTCCCACACCTCTAACATCATTTTATATTCTAAATAACAAGTCACTCAAGCGAGCAATCATATCAGAATTGTATTTCAATTGTTACATAACATTTGCATTGAAGTGATCTTGTTTTCTAATATAGTTTTCAAACTCACAAAGGCATTGACTAGGATGCATATTGTGAGGATTATCGTTATCATTAAACTTCATAAGAGAATTTACCTCTACCACCTTAGGCAGTGGTGGTCTATTAAGCCCATGTATTTCTTCAATAGGAGGTAAATTTTTAACATCCTCAGCTTTAATACCTTTTTCCTTCATTGATTTCTTTGCCTCTTGCATATCTTCAGGACTGAGATATAATATACCCCTCTTCTTCGGAGTGGGTTTAGACGGTGGTTCAGGAAGAGTCCAATCATCATAATTTTTCAATATATTGTTCAATAATTCTTCAGCTTGTCCAACAGTTTGTTCCCTGAAAACACAACCAGCACAACTATCTAGGAAGTCCCTAGAAGAATCAGTTAGTCCATTATAGAAGATATCAAGTATTTCATTTTTCTTAAGAGGATGATTAGGCAAAGCATTAAGTAACTGGCAAAGCCTCCCCCAAGCTTGTGGGATACTCTCTTCTTTAGTTTGAGCAAATTTAAACATTTCCTGTAAGCAACTTGTTTCTCATGAGCGGGAAAATATTTTTCAGAGAAGTAGTAAATCATATCCTGGGGACTACGCACACAACCAGGAGCAAGAGTATTGTACCAAGCTTTAGCATCACCCTTTAATGAGAAAGGAAATAATTTGAGAATAAAGTAGTAGCGAGTTTTCTCATCATGAGTAAAAAGGGTGGCTATGTCATTCAACTTAGTAAGATGTGCCACAACACTTTCAATTTCATAACCATGGAAAGGATCAGATTCAACCAAAGTAATTAACTCTGGGTCGACACAGAATTCATAATCCTTATCATCAACAAAGATAGGTGAGGTAGCAAACTTAGGATCACATTTAATTCTAGCATTCAGAGATTTTTCTTTATACTTGTGTAGTAATTTCTCTAGATCATATCTATCATTGTAAGCAAGAATATCTCTAGTTGTTTCTTCACTCATAACATATCCTTCCGGTACCTTAGGCAATTCATATCTAGGAAGGCTATTCTAGCAGGTGTTTCAAGCGTTTTAGTTTCAAGCTCATCATCAGATTCAACAACATCATGTTGTATTACTCTAGCAATTTGTTTATCAAGAAATTCACCAAGTGGCACATCATCATTATCAAGCAAGGTACTAGCATCATCATAAGCATCATTCATAGTAGAAGTAGCATCATCAATAACTTGTGACATATCAGAATTAATAGCATGTGGTGGTGTTGCAAGTTTATTCATAACAGAAGATGAATCTAAAGAAGAACTGGATGGCAGTTCCTTACCTCCTTCGTCTTTGAGGGAAATATCTTAGTCTTAACATCCTTTAGATTCTTCATAGTGATAATATGATAATAATCCCAAGTGACTCAACAAATATAGCTATGCTCCCTGGAAATGGGGCTAGAAAAAGGTCTTGATAACCCACAAGTATAGGGGATCGCAACAATTTTCGAGGGTAGAGTATTCAACCCAAATTTATAGATTCGATACAAAGGGAGCCAAAGAATATTTGAAGGTATTAGCATCTGAGTTTTCAATTCAGCCACACCTGGGGATTAATTATCTGCAGCAAAGTGATCAGTAGCTTAGTAGTTTGATAGTATTGATAGTAGTGACAGTAGTAATAGTAACAGTAACAGTGATAGCAGTAATTTTGTAGCAAGTGTAACAGTGATGATAGCATTAGTAATGATGCGGAGCATCCTACGGTCATCCCCATGGACCTACCATCGTCTCACGAAGTGCCAAGAGGACCTATGACACAAGCTAGAGCTAGATCTCTCGAGACCGAGGTGACTTCCTTCCTTAGTGATATCACATATGACCCACTCGAGACATGGCTACTACTAAGTCCGAGATGTTGTGCATGATTAGGTACCAAGAGGACCCTCTCGGGGATGCACGTGAAGACGGACAAGTCCCCAAGTTCACAGATGAAGAGAACCAATGGAAGGAGTCAAGAGTAGCTTCCAGGCCCGGACATCCGGCCATGACCCCGGACATCCGGCCCCTGGAGCATCTTCCACAATAGTCGCCCAGCCGCCAAGTACCTATAGGCCCCGGACATCTGGCCCCCGCCTGGACATCCGGCCCGAAGCCCGGAAATCTGGCACCCTCCATCCAGAGAGCATCAAGGCCATCCCCGACGGCCTGGACATCCGGCCACCCCCAGACCGGACATCCGGCTCCTCGCGAAAGCCCGAACATCTGGCCCGACGCCCGGACATCCAGGCTCGCCTGTCTGCGCACAGTGTAAGGGTCGAGGCTCGTGTACCCCTTCGCCCACCTAGACTATATATACTCCTCCTCCTCCCTCTTTCTAGGGTTAGCGTTGTGATAGCTCATTTGTGAGATAGAGCATAGCTCATCCATACAGATCTACTCCTTGAGAGAGACTGCAGCCCCTCTTCGGAGAAGATCCACGTTGGATTCAAGACCTCCTCACGGAGAAGACCCCCATCAAGACCTACTCACGGAGAAGAACCGGTTACCCTTTGTATCATCCTGTGTTGACTTCGGATCGTGTGATCTCTATGTGTACTCGGATCTAGCATATGTGTGATCGTTCTTGTTGGTTTGAGTGATTCTCTCGTGTTTCCCCTCATGTTCTTCGTGTTCTTCTCGGGATCCGCTCCTTTCGTGAAAGATCGGCCATCTAGGGCTCTACCCTGCATCATCTTGGTATCTGAGCCACGTTGATCACGATTTTGGAGCCTCCCCGTTGTGTTTTCTAGCCTTGTTTTGTTGATTTTGTTCCTAATTCAAAAATTCCCCACAAAAATGGACCCAAATGTTTTTTTGTGATTTGTTGGTGTGATGAAGTTTTGTTGGATTTGATCCGTGAATTTCATGTGTTCCAGGTAGATCTAGCTTTCCCCCATCTTTTCCCCAATTTCCATCCATAGAATCTCCCGAATTCTGCCCGATTTTGCCTCTTCCACGCGGAGTTCCTCGAGTTCGTCTACGGATCCAGAGCCCAGACATCCGGCCCGAACCCCCGGACATCCGGCCCCTGACAATATCACTTCCATCCACCGCCCCGTTTTTCATCCAAATCTCGCCAAATTTTGTCCCGGTGCCCACATCTACTTCCGCATACCACCACCACTTCCGCATAGCACTACCATTTCCCACATACACCACCATCGCTTACCTATTATCAACTCCGACAATTTTGATACGTTTTGCCTTGAGAATTTGAGTTGCGGTTCCGTGTCCTATTGTGTTTCAGCTATTTAGGTATGGTTCGACATCAACATCACCACCGCTCATCTTCGCCATGGATTCGTCATCGACAACAATCACTCCACCATTTTGACACCATACCATAAGCAAGAACGGTAACATCTTCTTGGTATCGTCATGCATCATTCTTGCCATTACATTGATAGCCACCATAGCCCAATTTTGCGTATCTTACCCATCGAGACTAGCCTTTGAGTAATGCCGGCAACGTCACTTGTGCACATTAGTGATCATACTTCCCATAGCATACATACCATATCATTGGTGCATATCTTGGTATCATATCTTGTGTCACAAAGTTGTCATCGCATACACAATTGCTATCTTGGTTCGTGAAGCATTGCATGAGAAAGGAGCTCAAAAGAGAAAGAGCCAAACAAGCTTTTAAGCAAAAGGGAAAGATAAGCAAAGATGTTTTAAGCAAGAACCATAGCATCATACTACATTAAGATTATCATATTAGATCATCTTGGATCATATCATTGGAATACCATACACAAACCATACTTGGGATAGAAGTTGTTGCATTTTTGCTTAGTAGGTTGTGCACAAGTCGTCGTATCCGCCTATTGTGCAATTGTGCTAGTGTCTCTCTAGTCTTGTGAAACAATAGCATTTTCGTGGATTCCAAATTTTGGCTCATCCGTGGTTGCACGACCCCATTTATCTCTTTGCGTGTGTGTTTCCGTGTACCATATTTTGCTATTGGTCTATGAGGGAGTCCTGGATTAGGGGGTCTCCGAACAGCCGGACTATCTCTATTGGCCGTACTGTTAGACTATGAAGATACAAGATTGAAGAGTTCGTCTCGTGTCCGGATGGGACTCTACTTGGCGTGGAAGGCAAGCTAGGCAATACGGATATGGATATCTCCTCCTTTGTAACCGACCTTGTATAACCCTAACCCTCTCCGGTGTCTATATAAATCGAAGGGTTTTAGTCCATAGGACAATAACCACAACATACAATCATACCATAGGCTAGCTTCTAGGGTTTAGCCTCTCCGATCTCGTGGTAGATCTACTCTTGTACTACCCATATCATCAATATTAATCAAGCAGGACGTAGGGTTTTACCTCCATCAAGAGGGCCCGAACCTGGGTAAAACATTGTGTCCCCTGCCTCCTGTTACCATCCGGCCTAGACGCACAGTTCGGGACCCCCTACCCGAGATCTGCCGGTTTTGACACCGACATTGGTGCTTTCATTGAGAGTTCCTCTGTGTCGTCGCCGTTAGGCTTGATGGCTCCTACTATCATCGATAGCGATGCGGTCCAGGGTGAGACTTTTCTCCCCGGACAGATCTTCGTATTCGGCGGCTTTGCACTGCGGGCTAATTCGCTTGGCCATCTGGAGCAGATTGAAAGCTACGCCCCTGGCCATCAGGTCAGATTTGGAAGTTTGAACTACACGGCCAACATCCGCGGAGACTTGATCTTCGACAGATTCGAGCCACAGTCAGGCGCACCGCACTATCACGATGAGTATGACCTAGCTCTGCCGCCGAACAGTACCCCAGAGGCCGCGCCCGCATCAGCTCCGACCCTTAGCTCGGGGCCAACTGCGCTGATCGAGGACGGGTGGCTAGACACTGCCTCAGGGGCTGCAGTCTCAACGGCGATCGAGCCGAACACCAGCCTAACCCTCTGCGCAGCCCGTGACTCCAAGGTGTCGGACTCTTTTTCAGACTCCGAACCATCCGCGCCCCTGCCAATCGAATCCGATTGGGCGCCGATCATGGAATTCACCGCCGCGGATATCTTTCAGCACTCGCCCTTCGGCGACATTCTGAATTCACTAAAGTCTCTCTCTCTGTCAGGAGAGCCCTGGCCGGATTATGGCCAACAGGATTGGGATGCGGACGACGAACAAATTCGACGCCCACCCACCACCCACTTTGTAGCCACTGTCGATGATTTAACCGACATGCTCGAATTCGACTCCGAAGACATTGACGCTATGGACGATGATGTAGGAGACGAACATGAACCAGCGCCTATAGGGCACTGGAAAGCCACCTCGTCATATGACATATACATGGTGGATACACCCAATGAAGGCAATGGCGACGAGCTAGCGGAGGATGACCCCTCCAAGAAGAAACCCAAGCGCCGACGTCAGTGGCGCCGCTCTAAGTCCCTCCAAAGCAAAAGTGGTGATACCGGCACAGGAGATAATAACACTTTGGATAGTGCCGAAGACAACAACAATCCCCTCCAGCAAGATTTAGAGCAGGAGGATGGAGGAGCCAGCTCTCCTGAAAGAGCGGCAGACGGAGAGGAGGAGGATGACAATTACATGCCCCCCTCCGAAGACGAGGCAAGCCTCGGCGACGATGAATTCGCCGTGCCAGAGGATCCCGTTGAACAAGAGTGCTTCAAATGCCGGCTTATGGCCACGGCAAATAGCCTGAAGAAAAAGCAGCAGCAGCTTCAAGCTGATCAAGATCTGCTAGCTGACAGATGGACTGAAGTCCTCGCGGCCGAGGAATATAAACTCGAGCGCCCCTCCAAGAGTTACCCAAAGTGCAAGTTACTGCCCCGAATGGAGGAAGAAGCGTATGATACGGCTGATCAGCCACCTCGTGGCCGCGATAGAGAGGCATTCCAGCCAAAAACTCAGCCTCCACCCCGACGCCATTCAAATAAAAAGCCGTGGGGAGATACGCCAGACCTGTGAGACATATTGGAGGAGAAAGCAAAGCATGCAAGATCGATCTATGGATCACGATGGCGCACCACTCTGCGAGACGACAAACGTCACGCCGGATACAGTAAAAGCAAATCCGGCCGGGCCGAACACAGCGGGCAAGACCCATTCGAGCTGCGTCACGACATAGCCCAATACAAAGGCGCCGCACACCCCTTATGCTTCACAGACGAAGTAATGGAACATCAATTCCCAGAAGGTTTCAAACCTGTAAATATTGAATCATACGACGGCACAATAGATCCCGCATTATGGATTGAGGATTTCCTCCTCCACATCCACATGGCCCGCGGTGATGACTTACACGCCATCAAATACCTCCCACTAAAGCTCAAAGGACCAGCGCGGCATTGGCTTAACAGCTTGCCAGCGGACTCCATTAGCTGTTGGGTAGATCTGGAAGCCGCATTCCTCGACAACTTTCAGGGCACTTATGTGCGACCACCAGACGTCGATGACTTGAGCCACATAATTCAGCAGCCAGAAGAGTCGGCCAGGCAATTCTGGACTCGGATCCTTACAAAGAAAAATCATATCATCGACTGTCCGGATGCAGAGGCCTTAGCGGCTTCCAAACACAACATCCGAGACAAGTGGCTAGCCCGGCACCTTGGTCAGGAAAAGCTGAAATCTATGGCAGCTCTCACGACGCTCATGACCCGCTTTTGTGCGGGAGAAGACAACTGGCTGGCTCGCGGTAATAACATATCAAAGAACCATGGTACCTCAGATACCAAGGACGGCAATAGCAGGTCACGTCGCAACAAACACAAGCGCCGCATTAACAGCGAAAATACTGAGGACACGGCAGTCAATGCCGGATTCAAAGGCTCTAAACCCGGTCAGCGGAAAAAGCCATTCAAACAAAGTACGCCGAGTCCGTCCAGCTTGGACCGTATACTCGATCGCTCGTGTCAAATACACGGCACCCCAGACAAGCCAGCCAATCACACCAACAGGGATTATTGGGTGTTCAAGCAGGCCGGCAAGTTAATTGCCGAAAATAAGGACAAGGGGCCACATAGCGATGACGAGGAGGAGCCTCGGCAGCCGCACACCGGAGGACAGAAGAGGTTTCCCCCGCAAGTGCGGACGGTGAACATGATATACGAGACCCACATCCCCAAGAGGGAGCGGAAGCGTGCGCTCAAGGACGTATATGCGTTGGATCCAGTCGCCCCAAAGTTCAACCCTTGGTCCTCCTGTCCGATCACCTTCGATCGCAGGGACCACCCCACTAGTATCCGTCATGGCGGATTCGCCGCACTGGTCCTAGACCCAATTGACGGATTTCACCTCACTCGAGTCCTTATGGATGGCAGCAGCAGCCTGAACCTACTTTATCAGGACATAGTGCGCAAAATGGGTATAGACCCCTCAAGGATCAAACCCACAAAAATGACCTTTAAAGGCGTCATTCCAGGTGTAGAGGCCCATTGCACAGGCTCAATTACACTGGAAGTGGTCTTCGGATCCCCGGATAACTTCCGAAGCAAAGAGTTGATCTTCGATATAGTCCCGTTCCGCAGTGGTTATCACACGCTGCTCGGGCGAACCGCATTTGCTAGATTCAATGCGGTACCGCATTATGCATACCTCAAGCTCAAGATGCCAGGACCTCGCGGAGTTATTACAGTCAATGGAAACACAGAGCACTCTCTCCGAACAGAGGAGCACACTGCAGCCCTCGCAGCGAAAGCGCAAAGCAGCCTCCCAAGGCAATTAACCAGTTCGGCGCTTCAAAGCCCGGACACCTTCAAGCGCGCTCGGAGCAATCGGCAAATAGACCGCCTGGCACAATCTGAGCTCGCGTAGCAATGCGGCGGCCACCCCAAGCCCAGCCCAACGATGAAACTCGTGTCGCGCGTATATAATTACGCATTAAAAATACCATGGGCACAGAAGGGGAGGGGGGCACAACTGCCGCACGCCCCAAGGCATGGCTTAAACCGCACTAGGGGCTTCCCGTTTGGTTATTTTTCTTTTTTTTAGGACCTTAATCTCTGGAAACACTGTCTGACAGCACTATTTCCGAACACATGATGCAGCAACCAAGGAGGCAGACAGCTACATCATACCACGGAATTCCCAGGTGGATTACAGTAACGAGCAAAATATTCGATTTAATATCATTCCTCAGCTTGCCCTTGGAAGGGACATAGTCCTACTCTTTGCTTATCGCACTATCTGTATCACTCTGCCTTAATGCAATTTTTTGAATAAACAATGCATGACATTACGATTATTATTGCATTCTTGTTATATAAATATATATATATATATATATATATATATATATCTTTGTGTTCATTAATGACGCCTTGCAACCGTACACTTTGGTACGGCCAATACACCAGGGGCTTACGTACCCCACAATGTGTTGTGAAAAGTCCGAACACTTTCGCAAGTGCGGCACCCCGAACTTATAGCATTATATGCATCAGCTCCGAATCATGTCTTTGGTCAAATGTTGGGTTTGCCCGACTCCTATGTTTTGGTACCTTACGTTCCGCTCTATCGGCTAAGGCAGCGCTAGGAGAACTACTGCGATTGTGCCCCGGTTCTGCTGGGTTCAGCACCTCAGTAGAGAAAGCTAAAACTGACTATCATGATAAGGCGAGAGACTGGTCACTGTTCGGCGAGGTTTTCGAGTCCCTAAAGACTTATGCCGCTTAGAGCGAGGGGCCATCCCTGTCCAGCTTAAAGGCGTGTATCGCGCCCCGAATTTGGCCTTACGAATACCAGGGGCTTCGCCGAAATTTAAAATTATAGAATTCTATGGCTAAGTGAGAGTGATAAAGCATTATTAGTCTAGTTGCCTTGTTCGCTGTGCTGAGCACCTCCCTCGAAGGACCCAAACATGGGAACAAGAGTGCTCAGGTTTATCCCGAACACCCCAGCACTCGTGGCATGGGGGCAGAAGCCGAGAACTAGCCATCTCTCAGATTGGATAAACAGCCAAACAGAAGGTAATATTTTAAATTCAAACAAACGTTGCATAGCGCATATGAAACAAGTTTTCATACATACAGGATAAAATGAGCAAATCTCATTCAAATATTACATCTTTTGAACACTCGTCCGCAATGAGACGGGCACCCGGCAGAACACCCTCATAGTACATCTTGGGGTGGCGGTGCTCCTTGCCCTCCGGCGGCCCCTCCTTGATCAGCTTCATGGCGTCTAGCTTGACCCACTGCAATTTCACACGGGCAAAAGCCCGGCGTGAACCTTCAATGCAGACAGATCGCTTGACGACCTCCAGCCGTGGGCAGGCATCCACAAGCCGCCTCATGATGAGGACATGACTACCTTGGATACGACCAAAAATATTGCATACATGCATATTTGTCAGGTGATTTCTAATGCAAACTATTCAATAATCTATTTATGTTATACAGAACAAAAATACTTCACACACTTTTGTGTTTTGTCTAATTGCAGATGTATGGGATATTTGTACAATCCACATATGAAGATAAGGGAAAAGGAGAAGTTTAGGTTCTGTTCAAAAAGTCCTCTCACGTCACTTTTGGGCCAAGAGAAGATAGAGTCCAAGTCTATCACGTTTTGGATTCAGATTCGGATTGCACGGACATACCTAACTCAAAACGTCAACAACTTTTTCATACGGACTCCGAATTGGGTGATTCTTTTTTTGTTGGAAACTATATTTCGTGCTCTTTCCAACCCAATTGAATTCACCTTCAAATTCATCCGGAGCGTTGAGTTATGGGCGAAACAATCTGACGTTGCAGCAGAATCCGAGTCAAACTGCAAGCCCAAAGGTGTTGCATTACCTCCACTTGGGCCCATGAGCCTTGTACGACCTAGGGTTAGTTTTAGGCTGCCTTGGGACGTCCTCCCACCTCCTTGGCTGCCACCCCTTGCTCCTATATAAGTAGATCCATCTAGTAGCTTTTTCCTTGGGATTTGTTTAGTTAAAAGTTAGCCATTGCAACTTCGTGTACTTCGTTTGTGTCCAACGACCAGACCAAGACCGCTTTCGGATCCCCACCTTTATCAATACTTCATCTATATTCGCAATATTCAGATTGCATTATCATATTCTTGCTCGTTCTTCGATTGCGTGCAGGAATAGACCTTCGTGGTCAGGCTGATCGTGCTTCTAGCATCGTCAGTAACCTCGGGAAATTGGTTTAGCGATTGCTAAGGCGCAACGTCGTGCACGTTCATAGTCGGATTGTCAAAGTCATCTCCACCAAATCGATAGTTATCATCTCATCGAAAGATCGGGACACCTTCGCCTCTATCAAGTGGTATCAGTTTGTAGGTTGCTCGGTGAGAATTTCCAGTTTTCCTAGATTAGATTTATTTTCTTACCTATTGTCCAAGAAAAAGCCACAAAAAAGTTAGATCTATTCATCCTTGGTCCAAGTCAGTCTGAGTCTTTGCAATTTTGTTTTCATTGCTTGCATAGTTGAATTATCGGTTGCATCATCGTGTCGAGTTGCTGGTCTTAGTGTCTAGTTCGTTTAGAGTTTCGAGTTCTGTTCACATTAGTCACGTCGCCACTGCATCATTATCTCTTCTGCTGTCCACCACCCATCCATAAATTTCCACCACGTGCTACCCACCGTTCATTGTCATAATAATAGTTGAGATCGTTCACATCTTCGCTTGATCCAATCTGCATCTTATCTAGTTTGTTTTGGAAAGAGGGAGAAAAACAAAGAGAGAGAAAAAATGAGAAAAAAAGAGAAAAAAAGTTAAAAAAATGTCAGAGAAAAAAGGAGAGAAAGAAAAAAAGTGTGAGGGAAAAAAAGAGAAGAAAAAAAACAAAATTCGGATCTTTTTAGACTCAATCTCGTAGTTGAATTCGGATTGGAATTTGTTTTGTGCACTGTTCAGTAAAACAAGCATAACTTCCTCATACGAAGTCCGTTTTGGCTCCCCGAGTACTCAAACGAAAGCTAGCGACGAGCCGCATCTAAATAGTTGAAGAAGCTAATTCAATATTTGGCACCTCAAAATCGGCTTCTAAATAGGTCTTTTTGCCCTCCGAAGTTCATGAACACAACTTATTCTAGTTTTTCAGGCCAGTTTTCGAATTTTTTGACTCCTCATATCAACTCGGAATTGAGTGATTCCTTTTGTGTTTGAAAGCTTGAGTCAATACCATTCTTGAAAAAAAATCAAAAAATCGGCACAAACTTTTTTAGAGGAAAGTTGGAGACAAAGTTGTTGATATATCCTGCTTGCTTGTTGTTTCACATCATTATCTTTACTGCCGTTGTGATCTTCACTTATATCTTGCTGTCCAGAGCTACTTAGTATCCTTCATTGATGCTAGTTGTGCTACGACGTGACCTCATTAGTGTTCTAGGCTTGCGTCTCTAGTTCGGTCTAGCCTAGGACCAGCACAGTACCGTCGTTGAGCGTTTATTCAACATTGCATCTCTGAATTGATTATTGCTAATCTTTTGCTACCATATATAGCCAACCCAGCTCCACATATTTCTACACTGTGTATACGTACGTTCCCCTGGCAATCGCTTTACACAATCTTCAGAGTTATTTGACACCGCTGGTTGCCTGTCACCACCTGCTGCTTGGTAAGAACTTGTAAGATATTGATATTTGTTTTACTGTGAGCGCTTTACCACCACACCCTAATAGTTCGTAGGAACATTATTCTTGAATTTTGTTTCTTGTTTCTACTAATCATGACAGGTTCCGAAGATAGAAGTTCTTGGATGACGGACACATCTTCACCATCACAAGAGTTGGGACGACACACACAAGCACATGGTCAGGTTATCTTTTTACCGTCATTTGAGGGTAGATTTAATCCTACTACTTATATAGCTTGGGAGCTTGAAGTAGAACAAGTTTTTAGTCACCATGACTTTTCTGAACTTGAGCGAGTGCGAGCAGCCACTATAGCATTTACTGGTTTTGCTTCTGTTTGGTGGAGTGTACATTGTAAGAAAAACATTGATAACCAACCCACAACTTGGAATGTTTTGAAAGCTGTAATGAGATAACAATTTTTCACTCCTTACTATCGTCATGAATTGCTTCGCAAATTTGAATAATTTAAACAAGGCAACAACACTGTTCATGCTTACTACCAAGAGTTCAAATCTTATATGCATCATTGTGACATAGAAGAATCTGAGAATGATACTATGAATAGATTTTTTGGTGTTTGAACCATGATATTCAGGCAAGATTTCAGTATATTCCTCGTTGCATTACTGGTATGTATGTCCGTGCTTGTACCTTTGAGAGACAGATAAGGGAGGATGCATTAGGTGACTACAACAACTACTATTCCAATTCATGCTCACCACCGCCGGTTGGTTCCTCCATCGTTGCACCTCGGATTATGAGCGCGGCATCATCTCAAGGGTATGGTACATTGTCAACGTCCGTACCTACATCAGCTACATCCTTGCGACAAGGTAACAGTAAAGGTATTGATGATATAACTTCACATGAGAATGATGCATGCCTAGTTAACTTGAATGCGTCATGTATTGAGTTACTTGTTGATTTGAGCACACCACCTATTTTAGAGAATCTTGTTACTGTCATGAATGCGTCATGTGATCAAACAACTGAAATATCAACAATTTTGAGTGCGCCCATTGAATTAACTATTGATGCAAAAGAACCAATGTTTAATCATTTTGATATGACCACCAATCTTGGTGATGATTCTGTGTCCAATGACTTATTGCATGTTTGCTTATTTAAGCATGTTGTAGCATGTAAATTTGATGCAAGTAAGTTTATTCACCAAAGTTGGGATGGTTTAATGATGAACATTGCCAATCTTTTGAAATGAATAAGAGCTTCACTTATATGTGCAAACTGAGTTGCAATATTTTCATGCCTTCTACTTCTTGTGATAATTTTTTGACTTTAGATTTTATGAACTATGAATGTTACTCATGTATACATTTGTTATATGTGCAAAAATCAAGGGAAGTTAAAATGGATGATATATACATATACAACATGTACACCTTGTCTCTTTTGTTAGCCACATTTCAGATTAAGCAACGCCGAGACGGCTTTGTTTTCAAAAAGGGGAGGATGATGAGGACATGACTACCTTGGATACGACCAAAAATATTGCATACATGCATATTTGTCAGGTGATTTCTAATGCAAACTATTCAATAATCTATTTATGTTATACAGAACAAAAATACTTCACACACTTTTGTGTTTTGTCTAATTGCAGGTGTATGGGACATTTGTACAATCCACATATGAAGATAAGGGAAAAGGAGAAGTTTAGGTTCTGTTCAAAAAGTCCTCTCACGTCACTTTTGGGCCAAGAGAAAATAGAGTCCAAGTCTATCACGTTCTAGATTCAGATTCGGATTGCACAGACATACCTGACTCAAAACGTCAACAGCTTTTTCATACAGACTCCGAATTGGGTGATTCTTTTTTTGTTGGGAACTAGATTTCGTGCTCTTTCCAACCCAATTGGATTCACCTTCAAATTCATCCGGAGCGTTGAGTTATGGACGAAACAATCTGACGTTGCAGCAGAATCCGAGTCAAACTACAAGCCCAAAGGTGTTGCATCACCTCCACTTGGGCCCATGAGCCTTGTACGACCTAGGGTTAGTTTTAGGCTGCCTTTGGACGTCCTCCCACCTCCTTGGCCGCCACCCCTTGCTCCTATATAAGTAGATCCATCTAGTAGCTTTTTCCTTGGGATTTGTTTAGTTAAAAGTTAGCCATTGCGACTTCGTGTACTTCGTTTGTGTCCAACGACCAGACCAAGACCGCTTTCGGATCCCCACCTTTATCAATACTTCATCTATATTCGCAATATTCATATTGCATTATCATATTCTTGCTCGTTCTTCGATTGCTGCAGGAATAGACCTTCATGGTCAGGCTGATCGTGCTTCCAGCATCGTCAGTAACCTCGGGAGATTGGTTTAGCGATTGCTAAGGCGCAACGTCATGCACGTTTGTAGTCGGATTGTCAAAGTCGTCTCCATCAAATCGATAGTTATCATCTCATCGAAAGATCGGGACACATTCGCCTCTATCACCTCACCAGGCCGAAGAAGCTGTTCGGAAGGGCGTCGCCAGGCCACAGCCGGACTATAAAGCTCTTCATGGCCCGATCGGCCGCCTTATGTAGCTCGACCATCTGCTTCAGCTGGTCGCTCATTAGCACCGGGTGTTCGGCCTCAGCATACTGAGACCAGAACAGCTTCTCCATTGAGCTTCCATCCTCGGCCTGGTAAAATTGTGCGGTATCGGACATACTGCGAGGCAAATCTGCGAATGCTCCTGGAGAGCTCCGGATTCGGGTAAGTAATCGGTAATTTACTTTTACATGCTTGCTTTGCATATAGAAAGCCTTACCCACCGCTATCTTCTTCATCGCGTCGATCTCTTGGAGGGCCTTTTGGGCTTCCGCCTTGGCACTTTTTGCACTCTCGAGGGCCGCGGCAAGCTCGGACTCCCATGTCTTTGAGTCAAGCTCCAACGCCTCGTGCTTCGCCACGAGAGCTTGGAACTCTTGCTGCACCTCGCCCACCCGAGCCTCGTGCTTCTCTCACTCGGTGCGCTCCTTGGCCGCTTTATCTTCGGCCTTGGTTAGTGCTTGCTTCAGGGTCGCCACCTCGGTCGTGGCTCCTGGCAAACATACGATGATCCTGTCATTTTGCAATCGCGTCCTCTTTTATGTATACATATCTATAGACAGGGTATTACTTACCCTTGTTCTCCTCGAGCTGCCTCTTGGCAAGGCCGAGCTCTTTCCGGGACCCCTCGAGGGCCTGCTTCAGTACGGCGACCTCCGTAGTCAGTGCGGCGGACGCCGGTAGCGAAGCCTGCATATGCATATTGACACACTTATATTAGACTCTTGCGACATTATTTGATCCTCTGTTAGGCTTTTCTTTGTGAACACCGAACAAAGCATCAGGGGCTATTGTCTATGCGGTAATATTCCTACTACATTTTAAAACACTTACCTCGAAGCCTGTTAGAAGGCTGGCACAGGCTTCAGTCAATCTGCTCTTGGCGGACTAAACCTTCTGGATCACTGCACTCATGATAGTGCGGTGCTCCTTGTTGATGGAAGCGCTGCGAAGCACTTCCAGCAGATTGTCCGGCGCCTCTGGATGGATAGAGGTCACCGGCACAAGCGTCTTACCCCTCTTAGAAGGAGGCCGCCTGCCCGAGCCTGGAACCGCTGGAGGTTCCGGCGCGGTGTTCGGCTGAGGGCCGAACTCGGAGCTCTCAGGGGCCCCGTCCCCTTGGCTCCCGGAGTCCGGAAGGTCACCTTGAGGAGCCTCCGGGACTGTCTCCCCACGATCCGGTGCCTCTTGAGACAACACCTCGGCACCGTCGGCAGGATGAGGGGAGGTGGCGGTCGGGACTGGATCGCTATCCATGTCCGACAAGCCCAGGGAGCCGTCCGACGATACATCGATACTGGCTCGCGGCGGCCTGCATAGTTGTGTTCGGCGTTAGGAAAAGCAGTGCGACAAAGGAATCCTATGAGTTACTCTGGTATCCGAATACTTACGATCTCCCCGGGGGCTTGGCCCTGGGCAACCACTCGTCTTTGCCTTCGTCGGCGGCGGTAGAACTATCTGGAAGGAGAGTCCTTCCCTTCTTGGACCCTTCGGCCCCCCAGTTGGGGCGGCCTTCCTTTTCCTGTCTCCCCCAGTCGGTGGGGGAGCATCTTCTTCTTCTTCTTCCTCGTCTTTGGGGGAAGAGTGCGCCGTAGAGTCATCGGGCGGTGAGTCCGACGACGCCTGGCGTCGGGAACTCTTTCGGGTTCCCTTGGCCTTCTTGGTCTTCTCCAGCACCATATAAGGGGCCGGAGTCAACATCTTCGCTAGAAGAGCGTCTGCGGGGCCTTCAGGCAAAGGAGTCGGACAGTCGATCTGTCCGGCCATCTTCTGCCAGTCCTGTCAAAGGTACGGGAGTTTAGATCCCGCATAGAGTCAATCTATAAAAAATAAGTATCCTGTGAAAGGTATAGCAGCTTACCGCACTGGCTTGGCGCTTCGCGCTGAATCCGCGATCCTGAGTAATAGGAGGGGGGACCTCGGCACTTTTGAACAGCACCTTCCAGGCATCTTCATGAGTCGTGTCGAAGAGCCTGTTTAGAGTTCGGTGCTACGCCGAGTCAAACTCCCACAAGTTGAACTCCCGTTGTTGGCATGGGAGGATCCGGCGGATGAGCATAACTTGGAGTATGTTGACAAGTTTGAGCTTCTTGTTCACCATGTTTTGAATACATGTTTGGAGTCCGGTCAGCTCTCCTAAACTACCCCAGGATAGGCCCTTCTCTTTCCAGGAAGTGAGCCGCGTGGGGATGCTAGATCGGAACTCGGGGGCCGCTGCCCATGCAGGGTCGCGCGGCTCGGTGATGTAGAACCACCCTGATTGCCACCCCTTTATGGTTTCCACAAAGGAGCCCTCGAGCCATGTTACGTTGGGCATCTTGCCCACCATGGCGCCTCCGCACTCTGCCTGGCGCCCGCCCACAACCTTCGGCTTGACATTGAAGGTCTTCAACCATAAGCCGAAGTGGGGCTTGATGCGGAGAAAGGCCTCGCACATGACGATAAACACCGAGATGTTGAGGATGAAGTTCGAGGACAAATCGTGGAAATCCAGGCCGTAATAGAACATGAGCCCCCGAACAAATGGATGGAGAGGGAATCCTAGTCCGCAGAGGAAATGGGTGAGGAACACTACCCTCTCATTGGACTTGGGGGTGGGGATGAGCTGCCCCTCATCTGGGAGCCGATGCGCGATGTCGTCGGGTAGGTATCCGGCTCTCCTCAGTTTCTTGATGTCTCCCTCCGTGATGGAGGAGACCATCCACCTGCCTCCCGTTCCGGACATGATTGGAGAAGGTTGGGGTGGGAAGTGCGGACTTGGGCGCTAGAGCTCGAGTGTGCGAAAACGGACGAGCGAAGGAGGAAGAAGGCATGGATAGAAAGGTGAATCCTTATCCCTTTATATGGGCGGACAAAACTAAGTGTCCCCACTTGCCTGATAAAACTCGCTTATTCCCCAAGCGTCATAATTGATGGCGCGGTTGGGTTACCCACGCCCGTATTGATGAGAATCCCGTAATAAGGGGACACGATCTCTTCTTTGACAAGACGTGTCGAAAAACTGCCTCGCGTTATGTGCGGGGCTGGTTAAAGGAAATGGTTCGAATAATCACTGGGCCATGACAGAACGTCATGCTGCCAAAACAAGTCAGCAAACTAGATCTGTGAAAATATTATTCTCTCTATGGTGGAATGTGGAACTTATTTTGCAGGGTCGGACACTATCCTCGTATTCAAATTCTTCTGTGATGTATTCGGAGAAGGAACCCGCCTTGCAATGCCGAAGACAATACTGCGCGCCGGACTCATCGTCATTGAAGCCTGGTTCAGGGGCTACTGAGGGAGTCTTGGATTAGGGGGTCTCCGGGCAGCCGGACTATCTCTATTGGCCGGACTGTTAGACTATGAAGATACAAGATTGAAGACTTCGTCTCGTGTCCTGATGGGACTCTACTTGGCGTGGAAGGCAAGCTAGGCAATATGGATATGGATATCTCCTCCTTTGTAACCGACCTTGTGTAACCCTAACCCTCTCCGGTGTCTATATAAACCAAAGGGTTTTAGTTCGTAGGACAACAACCACAACATACAATCATACCATAGGCTAGCTTCTAGGGTTTAGTCTCTCCGATCTCGTGGTAGATCTACTCTTGTACTACCCATATCATCAATATTAATCAAGCAGGACGTAGGGTTTTACCTCCATCAAGAGGGCCCGAACCTGGGTAAAACATTGTGTCCCCTGCCTCCTGTTACCATCCGGCCTAGACGCACAGTTCGGGGCCCCCTACCCGAGATCCACCGGTTTTGACACCGACAGTTTACTTTTTGCATTGCAAATTTGTGAATCTTTTCCAACTTTATTGATGCTCACTAACATTTGCATCAACTTTTGTGCCACCATCCTAACCGAGCTCCACCATAAGCTTTTACTTGTGTAGGTGTGAGAAACCGACAAGAATTGGTACCAATTGTGTTATTTCCTTGTTCCACATTGAGTGATCATTGGTCCATCTTCAACATCGATCAAGGTACATTTGGTATAAGTTCTTCTCTTTCTCCCACTCACATATTTTCTTGGAATGATGGATAGGCCAAGTACTTCTACCAACCCACTCTTCATCGAGCAAGACGACGACATGTCCTCCTACGTCACAAAGAGCCACCTCTTTGGTGCACAACATGCTTTGCATCAAGAGCAACAAGCAATGAGCGAACGCATCGACAACCTCGCCACCGACTTGTGACTCTCCGTGCAATGTACAAGAGACTCGACAACAAGCTCGACGACCACAAGCAAGATAATGACACAAGAATGGACGAGATTCGTGCTTTGTTGCTCAACCGCTCTTCTTCCACTTCGTCCTCATCAAGACGGAGCCGCTCAAGTTAACACTTCGACTACACCATCTCCGACTCAAGCACACCGACATCGAATACTCTTGGACGTGCCGCGCACCAAGATCGTCAAGCAAACCGCAATCCTCTACACGACAACAACTCTCAAGAACAACGACATCGTCAAAACCAAGCTATTTTTGCGCAAGCACGAGAATGTAACATCCCAAATTTTCAATTTGGAAAGTTATACATTAGAGCATCATGCATATCATATTTTATTTTGCATTTTGGTTGATCCTACAAATTCTACGCAACTCAATGACCCGCGGAGAGAGTTGGGGATTTCGTTATTTTCATATTTGAGTTCTCTCAAATTTTGAGAATAGGATCATTTGATTTTATTTATTTTATCATCAATTATTTCTATTACAAAAATATGAGAGAGGGAATAAAATGACTTTCCCAAAATAAATAAATATTGAGGATTTAATAATAAAATCAAATAAGATTTTATATCGGAGTTTTTCGGTGTTTTATTTGAATTTAGGAAAAAAGTGCGGTTTTCAAAATTGCATTTAGGTCCCAAATAAATGTTCACCTTCTGCGGCTTGATTTTAGAAGCCCGTGAAAATTTATTTCGGAATTTTTGGAGTCCGTTTAGTATTTCTTTTTATTTTTCTTCTGAGCGGAATAAAAAAACGAACCGACCTACGGGCCATGTCCGACTAGGACTCTGGCCCGAGGGGGGGCCTTTATAAGCCGGGGCAGCCCACCCCGAGGGAAACCCTAGCCAGCCCCCAGCCTAGCCGCCGCCCCGCCCTAGCCGCCGCCGCCGCCGGATCCCGCCGCCGAGGTTCGTCGCGCCTCGTTTTTCGCGCCGTCGTAAAAAAAAGAGAGAAAAAATCGGCGTTCGTCGTTTTTCTTTTTCTCGTATTAAATCCGCGATTTTTCTGATCGCGATTCCTGATCCGATTTTCGTTTTAGTATAACTTTTCGCTCGTTTATCGGAATCAGGCGATTCAAGCGCCTAGGGATTCGTCTCGAAATCCTCTATCCGTTTAACCAACTTAAACAAGATTGTTCTACTGTAAAATTTTCCCTAGATCCAGATACTAGAACGAAGTTGTTTTCTTTCGCCGTTGGATTTTCGTTGCTTCGTTCGATTTGATTCTTTTTGCTAACCGGAGTTCTTAAGTTGAAACTTCTAGTTAGATCTCTGATTTGAGTTTTACCTGTGCATTAGATGAGTACTTATTGTATGCTTGTTTGTTTGTGTGCGATAGAATACCCGGAGTGCGCCACCTGTTACTTCGAATAGTTAGGTTTCGCGGATCATCAGCAAGGCAAGTAACACTTTGATCATACCTTTTCTACTACCCAGTTTTATTGCATTAGATCAATCCTCACACATTGCATGATTAGGATCTAATTAAATTGTGGGATGGGAAGTAGATGAGGTAGTACCTATTACCTGTTTATTATCAAACCTTTGGGAGTTACTTCTACGTTTGCTTATTATGCCATGCTATGCTAGTAGACGTGGATTGGGTGAGTGATATCCATGACAGATGTGAGATTGTTAATTAATGGTTTATCTAAGGTGGCAACTTAAACACACATCTGGGTGGATTGAGGCACCTGGGTATTCCAGGACTTTCCTGATTTCTTTTGGACCGCCACCCAGGCTCAAAGGGATCATGAGACTATTCATACTAGAAACTTCCGTGTGCAGCCACAAGCTATTATGGGCTCTAGCATAGTTTACTAAGTCGTGCGAACTCTTATAGTGGTAGACTAGCAGATGTAGGGGATGTAGGTGGTACGGTCTACCCGATCGTAAGGTGCTAGCACTTCTGAAAGACTATGTCTCGGTCATCCGTCTTCTCAAATACCCTGTAGTGTGAGAAACCAAACGGAGGCGATCGAGTCTTGTGGGGAAAAGTGCGCAAACCTCTACAGAGTATAATAAACTAATCATGGTTAGCCGTGTCCCCGGTTATGGACATCTTGAGTATCTAGTACTTGGATTATCATGTGAATCTCAACATGTTACTCTAAATTAATTTTGTTGGGTTATGTTTAATGATGATGCTTAATTGGGATTGAGAATGCTGTCAACCATTCTCAATGTTTAACAACCACCATGATAGTAATTAAATTTTATTCCTTTGTAGTAGGGAAAAATTGGCTTTACGCAAAACTGTAACCATAGAGCTTTCCACCAGCCAAATATGCATGTAGTATAGCTGTTTCATTCCATTACTCTCTATGTGTTACCTTGCCAGCATATTCCATGTGCTGACCCGTTTTCGGGCTGCAACGTTAATGTTGCAGACTTTTCAGACGACAATTAAGGAGTTTTTAGGTCGTGGTTCTATACTCAGTGATGCCGTTGGAGTTGATGGACTCACTTATCTTCCAAGCCTTCCGCTGTTATCGTTATTAGATGGCCTTAAGCCATATTTATTGTAATAAGTTCTCTTTTGAGACACTCGATGTAATAAGTGTGTGATTGCTACTCTGCTATAAATCCTCCGAGTACTGTGTGGTGTCAGCATTACTGATCCAGGGATGACACCGGAGCACAGAGATCAGACTGTTTGAGGTCTGGTCGCAACAGAGATGGTATCAGAGCACACGCTGACTATAGGACACGACCACTAAGGACAAGACCTAGAACACTATTCACTCTCTTCTCTTCTGACCTCTCATCTTTTCTACTCTTTAGGATGGCGGATGCAAGGAACAAGTTCACGCAACCGGATGAAGATACACCCTTTGGACGACACTTGAAGGAAGTCACTAGATACCTGAACATAGGAGTACCAAGCTTCACGGGAACCTACAACGCCACTTTACTTGAAGAAGAGCGCTGGATGATTCAAGTTCAAGTTCCAGGAAGGACGTTCATGCCAGTCACTGAGCCCATAGAGTTTTCTTTTGATGCACCAACTTGGAGTCTAGGAAAGAGCATGGCAGCTCACATCGCCATGGAACGCATTGGAGAAGTCTACCGCAAGGATCTCAAGGATACTATCTACCAGATTTGTGGGTGCCGAGATGAACACTGGGAGATGATCAGCACCAGGAAGGATAGATCAATTGCAGCTTTTATCCAGGAGCTAAACCAGCACATTCGACGATAGGAGAACCAGATGTGCGCCGACATGATAGATCTAAAGAAGGCTAAGACAAGAATCAAGGAACTGGAGGAAGAACTCAAGGCTACACATGAAGATTATGAAGAGGAAATAGAAGTATTGGTGGAGAAGAATGACGATCTGATCAAGAAGATCGGAATATTTATGGGAGACCCTACACCAGTAGATGAAGACGAAGAACCCAAGGAGATTCGCCCGGAAGACTACATCATCATCGACGGCACCGACTCGGAAGCAGATAGTAGCGATGATGACTATGTTGATGAAGCTGGAGCAGATATTATGGAGTCAACGACCGAAGAATATTTCTAGTAGACCACCTCATTAGTAGTAGTAGTCCACCATGTAAATATAGTAGTCCGAGCACTTTTGCGATAGTTAGATCGATTGTATGCCTTTGTTTGATTGATTGAAGTGAATTGTTTGCTTTTGCCTCATGTGCATATGGGTAGTATTTTCTCTTTAGACCCCCTCTATTCTTATATCTCATCTTTTCTAAACCCTCAAATGCCTCCGAGACGTGACCCCGGATTTGCCTTTCCATCGGAGCTTACCCAGTTGATCCAGCAGCAGAACACATTGATGCAGTTGCTAGTCCAGAATCAGAATCAAGGGAACAACAACAACAACCCACCACCACCACCACCACCTGTTGACCACTTAGCCCGTTTTCTTAGGCTGAATCCGCCGGTGTTTTCCAGTAGCACCGAGCCGATAGTAGCAGATGATTGACTCCGCAAGACAGCTAGGGAGTTGACCACAGCAGGATGCACAGATGCGGAGAAGGTGAAGTTTGCCACACATCAGCTTGAAGGACCCGCAGCATCATGGTGGGAGAATTTCACAGCCACTTTCCATGTCGACACTGTCACATGGGACCAGTTTCAGCAGGCTTTTCATACTGCCCATGTTTCAGCAGGAGCTATGGCCATGAAGAAGCGTGAGTTTCGCAACTTGCGCCAAGGAGACGGACAGTTGGCCAGTATGCGGAGGAATTTAGTAAGCTAGCACGTTATGCCCCAGATGACGTCGCTATGGATGCAGCTAAGCAGGAGAAGTTTCTGGAAGGACTGAATGATGAGTTGAGCATGCAGTTGATGGTAGCAACCTTCAACAACTACCAGGAGTTGGTAGATCATGCTCTTATGATTGAAGGGAAGCAGCAGCAAATTGAGAATCGCAAGAGGAAGTATGGACAAGGAAAGTACAATTCAGGAGCTCAGCAGAAGCCACGTTTTACCCCTAGACCGGGAGGACATTTTCAGCATACCCATGGAGGAGGTAGCTCGCACAATCACAATGGCACCAAGAATGGTAATGGCAATGGAGGAAGCAACAGCCAGAACCGCACCAACCGCTCAACCCTAGCCAAGAAGGACTTGAGCCAAGTCACTTGCTTTAAGTGTTCGAAGACCGGACATTATGCCAATGAATGTCCTGAAGGCCAAAATGGCAATGGAAGTTCTAGGAAGAAGTCAAACCCTTTCAACAGGGGACAAGTGAACCACGTTGGTGTGGAGGAGGTTGAAGCTCAGCCCGATGCAGTAATAGGTAAGTTTTTGGTTAAGTCATTTACTGCACTCGTTCTTTTTGATACTGGCGCATCGCATTCATACATCTCAAGGGGATTTGTGGATAAGTATAACCTATCAACCCAAGCCCTTAGGTCATCCATGTTAGTAACCTCGCCCGGAGCAGAGTATGTGGCTAGTCTATGGTGTGATCGGTTACCATTAAGGATTGGTAACTATGTTTTTCCCTCAGACCTAATAGTACTGGAATCTCAAGGATTGGATGTGATATTAGGCATGGATTGGTTATCAAAGTATGAAGGGAATATTGAATGTGCTAGTAAGTCAATTTTGCTTACCACACCAGAAGGGAGAAGGATCAAGTATGTATCCCGACATGTGCCAAAGAAGACACAAGTAAATTGCTTAACAGGAGTTGTGCAGGAGGAAGTACCAGTGGTAAAGGATTTCCCTGATGTATTTCCAGAGGAGTTGCCAGGCATGCCACCGGATAGAGATATTGAGTTTTTGATTGAGCTATTGCCAGGCATAGGGCCAATATCAAAGAGACCATATAGGATGCCAGCAAAGGATTTGGTGGAAATTAAGAAGCAGATTAAGGAGTTACTGGATAAGGGATATATTCACCCAAGTTCTTCACCTTGGGGATCGCCAGTACTTCTAGTGGAGAAGAAGGATGGATCGTTAAGGATGGTTGTTGATTATCGAGGATTGAATGAAGTAACGATAAAAAACAAGTACCCACTACCAATGATCAATGATCTGTTTGATCGATTGCAAGGAGCTAAGGTATTTTCCAAGA
Source organism: Triticum dicoccoides (assembly GCF_002162155.2). NCBI lineage: Eukaryota > Viridiplantae > Streptophyta > Magnoliopsida > Poales > Poaceae > Triticum > Triticum dicoccoides. The sequence goes on from NC_041386.1 coordinate 305,212,071, forward strand.
TCGATCTGCGATCAGGATACCACCAGTTGAAAATTCGAGAACAGGATATTCCGAAGACAGCTTTTACCACCAGGTATGGGCTGTATGAGTACACTGTTATGTCATTTGGCCTAACTAACGCACCTGCCTATTTTATGAACATGATGAACAAAGTGTTTATGGAGTTTTTGGATAAGTTCGTTGTAGTGTGCATTGATGATATCCTGGTTTATTCGAATAATGAAGAGGAGCATAAGGAGCATTTGCGTTTGGTACTTGGAAAGCTCAGAGAACATCAATTATATGCCAAGTTCAGAAAATGTGAGTTTTGGTTGAAGGAAGTAGGATTCCTCGGACATGTTATATCTGGAGAAGGTATAGCAGTAGATCCCGCTAAATTTGAAACCGTGACCAAGTGGGAAGCCCCAACAACAGTTGGAGAGATCCGGAGTTTTCTTAGACTCGCAGGATACTACCGGAGATTTATTGAGAATTTCTCAAAGATTGCGAAGCCTATGACTGAGTTGTTGAAGAAGGATACCAAGTTCATATGGACAGAGGAATGTGAGGCTAGTTTCCAGGAGTTGAAGAAACGCTTAGTTACCTCACCAGTATTGATCTTGCTAGACCAGACCAAGGATTATGAGGTGTATTGTGACGCTTCACGTCGAGGACTTGGAGCAGTGCTTATGCAGGAAGGGAGAGTTGTTTCATATGCCTCAAGACAACTAAAACCTCATGAGTTGAATTATGCCACACATGATTTGGAGTTAGCAGCTGTAGTGCATGCATTGAATACATGGAGACATTTTCTCATTGGAAATCATTGTGAGGTGTACACGAATCATAAGAGTTTGAAGTACATTTTCACCCAGAAGGAGTTAAATCTCAGACAAAGGAGATGGTTGGAGCTTATCAAGGATTATGATATGAAATTGCATTATCACCCTGGAAAGGCTAATGTAGTAGCAGACGCATTAAGCCGCAAGAGCCATGTCAATACGTTAATGACGGGAGAAATACCAAGGGAGTTAGCCGAAAATCTTCGTGAACTATGTTTGGAAATAGTTCCGAGAGGTTATGTGGCAGCATTGGAGATTCAGTCAACTTTGATGGATAAAATCAGGGAAGCTCAGAAAGCTGACAAAGAGATTGCCGCTATAAAGGAGAAACTGAGCAAAGGAAACGCTAAAGGATTTCGTGAGGATGAGCACGACACCCTATGGTTTGAAGACCGTGTTTACGTGCCCAATGACCCGGAGATCAGGAAGTTGATACTGCAAGAGGCACACGACTCACCATATTCGATTCACCCAGGAAACACCAAGATGTATTTGGATTTGAAGGATATTTTCTGGTGGACCGGAATGAAGAAGGATATTGCGGAGTATGTAGCAGTTTGTGATGTATGCCAGAGAGTAAAGGCAGAGCATCAGAAGCCAACAGGATTGTTACAACCATTGCCGATACCCGAATGGAAGTGGGATAAGTTAGGCATGGATTTTATCACGGGATTGCCCAGGACTCGTTCAGGCTATGACTCGATTTGGGTTGTAGTTGATCGATTGACGAAAGTAGCTCATTCCATCCCAGTAAAGACCACTTATACCAGTGCTAAGTTGGCAAAGATATACAAGACCAGGATCGTATGTCTGCATGGAGTTCCAAGGAGTATCGTATCAGATAGAGGAACCTAGTTTACCTCAAAGTTCTGGAAGCAGTTGCACGAAACTTTGGGAACCAGGTTAGAATTCAGTACAGCTTTTCATCCACAGACAGATGGATAGACCGAGAGAGTCAATCAGATTTTGGAGGATATGCTGAGAGCTTGTGCGCTAGATTATGGATCTAGTTGGGACGATAATTTGCCATATGCAGAGTTCTCTTACAACAACAATTATCAAACCAGTTTAAAGATGGCCCCTTTCGAAGCTTTGTACGGAAGGAGGTGCAGGACACCGTTGTCGTGGGACGAAGTTGGAGACCGCCAGTTGTTTGGACCTGACTTGATTAAAGAGTATGAACAGAAGGTGAAGTTGATTCGCGATAGGCTCAAGGTAGCCCAGTCCAGACAGAAGAGTTATGCGGATTCTAAACGGAAGGAGACAGTTTACGAACTGGGAGATAGAGCTTATCTTCGAGTATCTCCACTTCGAGGAACAAAGCATTTTGGAGTTAAAGGGAAGTTAGCACCACGATTTGTAGGACCATATCGAGTTTTGGAGCGTATGGGAGAAGTGGCCTACAAGTTGGAATTGCCCGAAGGATTGTCAGGAGTTCATGATGTGTTCCACGTTTCTCAGTTAAAGAAATGTCACGCGGAGTTGGATGATATACCGTTGAGAGACACAGTGCCTTTGGAAACTATTCAGTTGGATAACGATTTGACCTACGATGAGAAACCAGTCAAGATTCTCGAGTTTGCCAACCGAGTTACTCGCAGCAAGGTTATTAAGTTTTGCAAAGTTCAGTGGAGCCACCGCACGGAGGATGAAGCCACCTGGGAGTGAGAGGAAGATTTGCTCAAAGACCACCCTCACCTATTTTCTAGCCAACCCGAATCTCGAGGGCGAGATTCATCTTAAGGGGGGTAGGTTTGTAACATCCCAAATTTTCAATTTGGAATGTTATATATTAGAGCATCATGCATATCATATTTTATTTTGCATTTTGGTTGATCCTAGAAATTCTACGCAACTCAATGACCCACGGAGAGAGTTGGGGATTTCGTTATTTTCATATTTGAGTTTTCTCAAATTTTGAGAATAGGATCATTTGATTTTATTTATTTTATCATCAATTATTTCTATTACAAAAATATGAGAGAGGGAATAAAATGACTTTCCCAAAATAAAGAAATATTGAGGATTTAATAATAAAATCAAATAAGATTTTATTTCGGAGTTTTTCGGTGTTTTATTTGAATTTAGGAAAAAAGTGCGTTTTTCAAAATTGCATTTAGGTCCCAAATAAATGTTCACCTTGTGCAGCTTGATTTTAGAAGCCCGTGAAAATTTATTTCGGAATTTTTGGAGTCCGTTTAGTATTTCTTTTTATTTTTCTTCTGAGCGGAATAAAAAACACGAACCGACCTACGGGCCGTGTCCGACTAGGACTCCGGCCCGAGGGGGGCCTTTATAAGCCGGGGCAGCCCACCCCGAGGGAAACCCTAGCCAGCCCCCAGCCCAGCCGCCGCCGCCGCCGCCGTCGTCCGCCGCCGGATCCCGCCGTTGAGGTTCATCGCGCCTTGTTTTCCGTGCCGTCGTAAAAAAAGAGAGGAAAAAAATTGGCGTTCGTCGTTTTTCTTTTTCTCGGATTAAATCCGCGATTTTTCTGATCGCGATTCCTGATTCGATTTTCGTTTTAGTATAACTTTTCGCTCGTTTATTGGAATCGGGCGATTCAAGCGCCTAGGGATTCATCTCGAAACCCTCTATCCGTTTAACCAACTTAAACAAGATTTTGCTACTGTAAAATTTGCCCTAGATCCAGATTACTAGAACGAAGTTGTTTTCTTTCGCCGTTGGATTTTCGTTGCTACGTTTGATTTGATTCTTTTTGCCAACCAGAGTTCTTAAGTTGAAACTTCTGGTTAGATCTCTGATTTGAGTTTTACCTGTGCATTAGATGAGTAATTATTGTATGCTTGTTTGTTTGTCTGCGATAGTATACCCGGAGTGCGCCGCCTATTACTTCGAATCGTTAGGTTTCGTGGATCATCAGCAAGGCAAGTAACACTTTGATCATACCTTTTCTACTACCCAGTTTTATTGCATTAGATCAATCCTCACACATTGCATGATTAGGATCTAATTAAATTGTAGGATGGGAAGTAGATGAGGTAGTACCTATTACCTGTTTATTATCAAACCTTTGGGAGTTACTTCTACGTTTGCTTATTATGCCATGCTATGCTAGTAGACGTGGATTGGGTGAGTGATATCCATGACAGATGTGAGATTGTTAATTAATGGTTTATCTAAGGTGGCAACTTAAACACACATCTGGGTGGATTGAGGGACCTGGGTATTCCAGGACTTGCTTGTTTTCTTTTGGACCGCCACCCAGGCTCAAAGGGATCATGAGACTATTCATACTAGAAACTTCCATGTGCAGCCACAAGCTATTATGGGCTCTAGCATAGTTGACTAAATCGTGCGAACTCTTACAATGGTAGACTAGCAGATGTAGGGGATGTAGGTGGTACGGTCTACCCGATCGTAAGGTGCTAGCACTTCTGAAAGACTATGTATCGGTCATCCATTTTCTCAAACATCCTGTAGTGCGAGAAACCAAACGGAGGCGATCGAGTCTTGTGGGGAAAAGTGCGCAAACCTCTACAGAGTGTAATAAACTAATCATGGTTAGCCGTGTCCCCGGTTATGGACATCTTGAGTATCTAGTACTTGGATTATCATGTGAATCTCAACATCTTACTCTAAATTAATTTTGTTGGGTTATGTTTAATGATGATTCTTAATTGGGATTGAGAATGCTGTCAACCATTCTCAATGTTTAACAACCACCATGATAGTAATTAAATTTTATTCCTTTGTAGTAGGGAAAAATTGGCTTTACGCAAAACTATAACCATAGAGCTTTCCACCAGCCAAATATGCATGTAGTATAGCTGTTTCATTCCATTACTCTCTATGTGTTACCTTGCCAGCATATTCCATGTGCTGACCCGTTTTCGGGCTGCAACGTTAATGTTGCAGACTTTTCAGATGATGATTAAGGAGTTTTTAGGTCGTGGTTCTATACTCAGTGATGTCGTTGGAGTTGATGGACTCACTTATCTTCCAAGCCTTCCGCTGTTATCGTTATTAGATGGCCTTAAGCCATATTTATTGTAATAAGTTCTCTTTTGAGACACTTGATGTAATAAGTGTGTGATTGCTACTCTGCTATAAATCCTCCGAGTACTGTGTGGTGTCAGCATTACTGATCCAGGGATGACACCGGAGCACAGAGATCAGACTGTTTGAGGTCTGGTCGCTACAGAGAACGGCAACGCCAACGCCAACACGAAGAGGAAGAGCGAGCGCGACTACACCAAGATGCACAAGATGCCGAAGCACAACGTCAAGAACAACAATTGCGAGAAGCTCAAGCACTTGAGGCACAACAAGCCCTCCGAGAATCAAGTCGAGCCATAGCCACGCGCAACCAACAAGCTCGTGAACAACAAGAAGCGCTTCACGAAGAAGTTCAAGAGAGGAAGTGCCAGCCCGAGAGCATTGTCAAGTTCCACGACCTCCTCGTCAAGAAACCCAAGTTCACCAAGAGCAAGAGGACAATGGAAATCCTCCATGACAAGAGCAAGTTGAGAGAGACGATCCTTCTCGTCAAGGACGTCATCATCCCCGACCCCAACACAATGAAGAGCAAAGATATGGCAAGCTTAAGTTCACCATGCCCAAGTTCAATGGAAGCAATGATCCCAAAGAGTACCTATCATGGGAATTGAAGGTTGACAAAATCTTCCTCTTGCACAACTATGAGGAAGAGAAGAAGATCGCTATGGCATCCCTTGAGTTCCAAGACTACATCCTCATTTGGTGGGAACAAGTCATTAAGCGTCGAGAGGCAAGAGGTGAACCACCCATCACTACTTGGGCGCAGATGAAGGATGTCATGAGAGCACGCTTCGTGCCAACCTACTACAACCGCGGCCTCTTCAAGAAACTCCAACTCCTCAAGCAAGGAACCAAGAGCGTTGAAGAATACTACAAGGAAATGGAGATTGCCATGATACAAGCTAATGTCACGGAAGATGATGAGCAAACTATGGCACATTTCTTGAATGGACTCAATCATCCTATCAAGAAGATCGCCGACTTCCAACCATACTCGAACCTAATCGAGCTAGTGCATCAAGCTATCAAAGCGGAACGTCAAGTGCAAGATGTCTTCAAGTATGCCAAGTTCTCATCCAAGTCCTATGGCTTCTCCAACACCCAAGCTTCAACGACTCCAACACCTTCTACCTCTACCAAGACATCTATGAGCAACACCGACAAGACGAGTTACAAGAAAACTTAGACAACCTCAAGTCATCCTCATACTACAAGAAACTTCAAGCCGAGAGCTTCATCATCCTCTACCCCAACCGATGAGACTGTCAAGACAAGTTCCTTTAAATGCTTCACATGCGGAGGCCGAGGCCACAGGTCCTTTGAGTGTACTAACAAGCACACCATGATCCTCAACGATGATGGCACATACGACTCCATGAGTGAAGGAGAAATGGAAGCCCTTGAGCAAGTGGCCATGCACCGGCAAGTGAACAAAGATGAAGAAGAACAAGTCTTTTGTGACGAAGATTCAAGCCCAGCTCTCATTGTCTCCAAGGTCTTGACTCTTCAACATCAACATAAGAAGACCAAAGATGCCATATCTTTCATACCAAGGTCGGCATCAATGGAAGGTCCGTCAAGGTCATCATCGATGAAGGGAGTTGCCATAACTTAGCAAGTGAAGAACTATGCTCCAAGCTCAAATTGGTCAAGATTAAGCACCCACATCCCTACAAAGTTCAATGGCTTAGCGACTCCGGCACCACCCAAGTTGAGCATAGAGTGCAAGTCTCCTTCAAAATCAGAGCTTACGAAGACACTTTGGAGTGTGATGTCGTTCCAATGACCGTTTGCCACCTTCTTCTTGGACGACCATGGCAATTTGATCGAGGTGTCATCCACAACGGCCCTACGAGTCACTATATCTTCAAGATGAAAGGAAAGGAGTATGTACTTCGCCCTATGTCTCCAAGCCAAGTGATCGCCGACAAGCAAACCACCCATCGTGGAGAGAATAGTGAGAGAGAGCGAACCACCAATAAGAGAGTGAGCGCCACAAGACCAAATTGAGTGCCTCCAGGATGAGCGACAAGAACTTAGTTCTATTTGCCACCAAAAGTGAGATAAGAGAAGTGTGCGAGAACCCATCAAGTGTCATGCACTATGTCCTTTTGTGCAAGGACGAGGCACCAAAAGCTAACACCTCTCACAATCTACCTTTAGTGCTATCTTCTCTTTTGAAGGAATTCCAAGATGTTTTCCCCGACGAGCTACCACTGGGTCTACCTCCTCTACAAGGCATCGAGCACCGAATCGACCTTATCCCCGGAGCTCCTCTTCCTAACAAGGCTCCCTACCGCGTCAACCCCGAGGAAACTAAGGATATCCAACGGCAAGTACAACAACTCATCGACAACGGCCACATAAGAGAAAGTTTGAGCCCTTGTGTCGTACCGGTAATCCTTGTTCCCAAGAAAGATGGTACATATCGCATGTGTTTCGATTGTCGCCCTATCAATGCTATTACCGTGTGTTATCGTTACCCTATTCCACGACTAGATGATATGCTTGATGAGCTTAGCAGAGCTACCATTTTCTCTAAGATTATCTTAAGAGTGGATACTATCAAATACGCATCCATGAAGGTGATGAATGGAAAACCGCATTTAATACCAAGTTTGGCTTATATGAATGGTGTAACACCCACGATGCGGCTATATCTCCCACATGTCGGAGCACGACTTAGAGGCATAACCGCATTGTAGGCAATGTCGCAAGAGGGGTAATATTTACACATCCCATGTACCGAATAAGAAAGATATACATAGTTGGCTTACAATCGCCACTTCACACAAAAACATAAATATAGCATTACAATCATCTAGATACAATCAAGGTCCGACTACTGAACCAAAAATAAAGACAACCCCAAATGCATAAGATCCCCGATCGCCCCAACTGGGCTCCACTATTGATCGTCTGGAAAGGAAACATAGTATCATCCTGAGTCCTCATCGAACTCCCACTTGAGCTCAGTCGCATCTCCTGGAACGGTATCATCGGCACCTGCATCTGGTTTTGGAAGTAATCTGTGAGTCACGGGAACTCAGCAATTTCACACCCTCGCGATCAAGACTATTTAAGCTTATGGGTAGGTAAAAGGTATGAGGTGGAGCTGCAGCAAGCACTAGCATATATGGTGGCTAACATACGCAAATGAGAGCGAGAAGAGAAGGCAAGGCACGGTCGAGAAACTATGATCAAGAAGTGATCCTAGAAATACTTACGTACAATCATAACACGAGACCGTGTTCTCTTCCCGAACTCCGCCGAAAAGAGACCATCACGGCTACACACTCTGTTGATCCATTTTAACTAAGTTAAGTTTCAGGTTTTCTACAACCGGGCATTAACAAATTCCCATCTGCCCATAACCGCGGGCACGGCTTTCGAAAGTTCAAACCCTGTAGGGGTGTCCCAACTTATCCCATCACAAGCTCTCATGGTCAACGAAGGATATTCCTTCTCCTAGGACGACCCGATCAGACTCAGAATCCCGGTTACAAGACATCTCGACAATGGTAAAACTAAACTAGCAAAGCCACCCGATGTGTCGACAAATCCCGATAGGAGTCGCACGTATCTCGTTCTCAGGGCACACCAGATGAGACATCCTACGAGTAAAACCAACCCTCAAGTTGCCCCGAGGTGGCCCCGTAGTCTACTCGTTTCGGACCAACACTCAGAGGAGCACTGGCCCGGGGGGTTTAAAATAAAGATGACCCTTGAGTCCGTGGAACCCAAGGGAAAAAGGCTAGGTGGCAAATGGTAAAACCAAGGTTGGGCCTTGCTGGAGGAGTTTTATTCAAGGCGAACTATCAAGGGGTTCCCATTATAACCCAACCGTGTAAGGAACGCAAAATCAAGGAACATAACACCGGTATGACAGAAACTAGGCGGCAAGAGTCCAACAAAACACCAGGCATAAGGCCGAGCCTTCCACCCTTTACCAAGTGTGTAGATGCATTAAAGTAAACAAGATATAATAATGATATCCCAACAATAAACATGTTCCAACAAGGAACAAACTCCAATCTTCACCTGCAACTAGCAACGCTATAAGTGGGGCTGAGCAAAGCGGAAACATAGCCAAACAACGGTTTGCTAGGACAAGGTGGGTTAGAGATTTGACATGGCAATATGGGAGGCATGCTAAAGCATGTGGTAGGTATCGTAGCATAGGCATAGCAATAGAGCGAGCATCTAGCAAGCGAAGATAGAAGTGATTTCGAGGGTATGGTCATCTTGCCTGCAAAGTTCTCCGAGTTGACGTAAGCTTGATCCTCGTAAACGTACTCAGCGGGTTCCACGATCACGTACTCGTCTCCCGGCTCTACCCAAAGCAAGAATACAAGCAAAGGGAACCACGATCAACCACGGTGCAATGCGCAAGCAACATGATGCAAAACATGGCATGATATGCGGGATGTGATATGCAATGCATATGCATGCTCCGGAAGGAAAAGATTGAACCAGGCCTCAACTTGACAAACCAAGAGTGCCGCTGGAAAGATGAGTTGATTTCGGTTGAAATCAATATAAAGATCACCGGAATCGGATGCACGGTTTGCAAATGGCAAGCAAAACAATAATGGCACAAAGCTGCGAGTAACAGCACGATGCCATCTAAATGCATCAAGAAAAATAAGCTACTGCACTAACATAACAACAAAGCACATGGCCGTGATCCACTCAAGATGCTTAATAAAAGATGAACACTGAGCTACGGCTAAAACACACAATAGAAGGTTCAAACAAGCATGGCAGAAGTGCAAAAGATATCAGGTTCACAGACTTGGTGAAAATAACATGTCAGGAAATAACATCAGGGAGCAATGTTTAGAGCAAGATAACAACATGCTACAGGGACATATCATGGCAAAGCAAGGCATGGCATGATACTACACAAAGCATATAACAAAAGTCCCTTACTAACCATAAGCCAAAAGGGATCAGAAAATACAATTGCAACCATGTGAACATAGCAAATTTCTTTAACAGATTCAGACTTAGCAGAAAATTGGAACATGGCAAAAACAGAGTTACGTAGGCATGTTTGCGAGCTCAATGCACTCACCACAAGGCATTGCATGACAAACTAAGAATACACCCAGCAAGAAGCCATGATAAATAAGCTAACCATGGCAAGAACAACCTCATAGCATGAATGGATAAACTATAACAACCTCAGCAAAATTGATTAACATGTAAACAATCTGCCATGAACATTTTATAGCAAAAGTAGAGCAAGATTGAGTCATTCTAGGGTGCTCCATAATTGCAAACAAAGACATGGATGGATAGAGCATAACAATATCTCAAAATCATCCTTACTGAACATGCTCAAAAGAGGCATGGATCACTCTGTAGCAACAAGAATACATGGCATAAAAATATCATGAGGGAAATGACTTAGAAGAATTCTAAGTCCCTGAAATCAGCAACATCACGAGAGATACTTTGCATGCTTGTGCTAGTCACCACATTGATCACAAAAATACATGGCATACACCCCTATAAAGATGGCATGGCATAGCCCAAAACACATGTAGGGCTCAATCTCATAGGAGGCACACATTAAACATGGCAAAAATGACAAATGTCCAAATCTGTTAAGAATCCGAAACTAACATTACATAGCACTCTTGCAACAGCATTTAGGGCATCAAGATGAACTCAAATGAACATGGTGCAATGGAATGAAATGAAGTGTACATCTAGACGAACAATTTGATATACTACACGCCCAAAACGGAGCTACGGATGCAAAGTTATGATGCGATGAAGAATGCTAAAAATAATGCAGACTTAGACAGAAAATTGGGTCAACCCTAATTTCGGATCTGGATCTGGGGCGCGCTTCCCAAGGTCCATCGGAATCTCGCCAGAATAGTAGCTCGCCGGGGTCGTAGAGGAAGCAGGGGCTCGCCGGAGTAGCGGGAAGAAGTGGCTGGCGCGCGAGGACGTCGGGGCGCCGGTGAGGACGGACGGGGAGGCCGGCGAGGTGGACGGGGAGCGAGGCGGCGACCGGTGGCGGCGATGACCGGTGGCGGAGCGGAGGCGGCCGGCGGCGAGCTCGGGCGCACGCG
>NC_041386.1:305223370-305231938 GCF_002162155.2 Triticum dicoccoides
GCGTGGGGAGAGCCGGGCGGCGGGGACGAACGGGCGCGGGCGGCGGCCGACTGGGCCTCGGGGGCCCGCCTCAGGCCTGGTGGGCCGGCGGCGCGGCGCCTCAGCTAACCAGGAGGCGCCATGTGGCGGCGGCGAGGGCGGCGGACATGTCCGTCCGGTGGAGAGGAAACTTCCGGCGGCGCGAGGGGAAGGTTAGGGTAGGGTTTGATCCGGGATTTTTGGGGGAGGCACCTATTTATACATAGAAGGAGCTAGGAGGCTCCAAATTGAGAACGGTTTTCGGCCACGCGATCGTGATCGAATGACCGAGATGATGGAGGGGGTTTAGGTGGGTTTTGGGCCACTTTGGAGAGGTGTTGGGCTGCAACACACACGAGGCCTTTTCGGTTCCTCGGTTAACCGTTGGAGTATCAAACGAAGTCCAAATGGCACAAAACTTGACAGGCGGTCTACCGGTAGTGAACCAAGGACGCTTGTCAAGTCTCGGTCCAATCCGAGAACGTTTAACACCCACACACAAAAAGAGGTAAAAGGAGACACCGGAGGACATAGGAGCGCCGGAATGCAAAACGGACAACGGGGAAAAAGCTCGGATGCATGAGACGAGAACGTATGCAAATGCGATGTACATCATGACATGATATGAGATGCATGAAGAAGGCAAAAAGCAAAACGAAGACAAAACCCAACAACGAGGAATATCATAACTTAGTGCCGAAAATGGCAAGAGTTGGAATACAAATATGGCAAGTTACATATGGGGCGTTACAACACTCCACCACTACGAAAGGATCTCGTCCCGAGATCTAGGACTGGAAAAACTCCGGATATTCGGAACAGAGGTGGTCCTCACGTTCCCAGGTGGCTTCACGGTCGGAATGATGTGACCACTTCACTTTCAGGAATTTGATAGACTTGTTGCGAGTCTTGCGCTCAGTTTCTTCAAGAATAGCAACGGGATGCTCATGATAAGACAGGTCTTCCTAGAGATCAATCTCTTTGAACTTGATGGTGCGATCAGGAGTCTTGAAACACTTGCGAAGCTGAGACACGTGAAACACGTCGTGCACGTTTGCAAAGTTGGATGGAAGCTCAAGTTGATAGGTGAGATCGCCTCTTTTGCCAATGATCTTGAAAGGACCCACGTATCTAGGGGCAAGCTTCCCTTTGATACCGAAGCGATGAGTACCTTTCATTTGAGAGACGCGGAGGTAGACATGGTCTCCGATCTCGAAAGCCAAGTCACGATGCTTGCTATCATAGTAACTCTTCTGGCGCGATTGCGCGGCTTTGAGATTTTCACGAATGACTTTGCACATTTCTTCAGCCTCTGTGATCAAGTCATTGCCAAGAAGTTGGCGTTCACTAGTCTCTGACTAGTTAAGAGGAGTACGGCACTTTCTGCCATAGAGGATCTCGAATGGGGCCTTGCCCGAACTCGCTTGGAAGCTGTTGTCGTAGGAGAACTCGGCATATGGAAGACAATCTTCCCACTTCATACCTAAAGAAATGACACGTGCCCTGAGCATATCTTCAAGAATTTGATTGACTCGCTCGACTTGGCCACTAGTTTGAGGATGAAAGGCTATGCTGAAGCGGATGTTGGTGCCCATGGCCTTCTGAAAGGAATCCCAGAACTTAGAGGTAAAGATGCTTCCACGATCTGAAGATATCAACTGCGGAATACCATGCAAGGAGACAATCCTGGAGGTATATAGCCTACCAACTGAGCTGCTGTGACTAACTTCTCTTTGAGGGTGTTGAAAGCGATGTCACATTTAGGCGACCAGACATACTTCACATGCTTCTGAAGGGGGTTGGAAAGAGGCTTCGTGATCTTAGAGAAATTCTCAACGAACCTTCGACAATAGCTTGTGAGTCCAAGGAAGCTGCGGAGTTGCTTCACATTCTGAGGCGGTTCCCAATTCACAATTGCAGACACCTTCTCAGGATTAACAGTTATGCCCTTGGCGGAGATGATATGCCCAAGGTAGAGAACCTCATCGAGCCAAAACTCGCACTTTGAAAACTTTGCATAAAACTGATGTTCTCTGTGTTTATCCAGCACAAATCTCAAATGCTTGGCATGATCCTCCTTGTTCTTGGAAAAGACCAAAATGTCATCGAGATAGACCAAGACGAAGTCATTTGTGTAGGGGTTGAAGATGAAGTTCATCATGCGAGAGAATGTTGGAGGAGCGTTGACAAGGCCGAAATACATGACAGTGTATTCATATGAACCATAGCTTGTTCTGAATGATGTCTTGGGGGTATCTTGTTCATGAATGTGAATCTGATGTTAGCCCATACGGAGGTCAAGCTTGGAGAAAACTTGAGCACCTTTGAGTTGTTCGAAAAGCTCATTGATGTTGGGAAGTGGGTACTTGTTCTTTATGGTCTTCTTGTTCAATGGACGGTAGTCGACACAAAGTCGGTATGTTCCATCCTTCTTCTTGATGAAAAGAACACCACAACCCCAAGGAGAAGAACTCGGTCGGATGAGGCCCATACGCTCTTGAATATCGAGTTGTTTCTTTAGCTCCTTCAACTCTTCAGGTCCAAGCTTGTAAGGACGTTTGCAAACAGGTTCCGTGCCAGGCTCAAGATCAATGACGAATTCAACTGGCCGGTGAGGAGGCATTCCTGGAAGCTCTTCTGGAAAGACGTTTTGATATTCACAAACGACTGGAATCTGAGATATGGCATCCAACACGACCTTCTCATTGAGAGAAAACAGTTGAATGGTATCATCACGAGTGGCAAAGATGATTACATCCTCAGACGAATGTGTCAATTGAATCTGCCTGGCAGCACAATCAAGCTGAGCCTTGTGCTTAGAAAGCCGGTCCATTTCGAGAATAAGATCAATATCTGAGTTACCAAGGACCACTGGAGAGGACAGAAATTTATAGTCTCCAAACTGAACAGAGACATCAGGAGCAACCAAACTAGAAGTCATAAGCTTTCTGGGAGAAACAACTTGCATGACTTTGGGCAAAACCTCTATGTCAACATTGTGCTTCGATGCAAAAGGGAATGACAAGAAAGAATGCGATGCACCAGTATCAAAGAGACTCTTGCAGGAATATCATTAACAGGAAGGTTACTCATGATAACTTCTGAAGAGTCCTCTGCCTGAGCTGCGTTCATCATGTTGACCTTTGCAAACTTGGGATTATGCTTGACCACTGCATTGCTAGCAGATCTCACAGGAGGAGGAGGAGGACGCCTCTGATTGAAGCATTTGTTTGCATAGTGACCTTTCTGCTGACACTTGTTGCATGTGACCTCTGAGAGCGGACAGTGATACGGAGCACTTGATCTTGGAGCATGAGACGAAGTGTTCTTCTGATAGCCTGGGTTGGGTGGGTGGGAAGATCCATTGCCACCTTTGCTCTTCTGCTGATAAGGCTGACGGGACGGAGGAGGAGGAGGCAACCAATGCTTTTGCTGCTTAGCTGCCACATGAGTTGAAGAAGAAGGAGTTGCATCCCTGACTCTCTTCTTGGAAGCATCGCACTTGAGCTGAGTAGTCTCTTGCTTCAGTGCCATGTTGTAGAACTCATCGTACTTTTTCGGCTCAAAAAGCACAAGAGCTAGTTGCAGATCTTCTCTGAGGCCACCTCTGAACTAATAAATCATGCTCTTCTCGTCAGAGACGTCTTGCTTAGCGAAATGAGCGAGCTTCTGGAACATGATGTTGTACTGGTAAACAGACAAGCTGCCTTGCTTCAGATTGCAGAACTCCTCATGCTTTCTCTCAACAACACTCTGAGGAATGTGGTGAGCTCTGAAGTCTTGGCGGAATTCATCCCAAGTAATCACACGACCTCCTCTGGAATCTTTGTATTGCTGATACCACTCTGCAGCTTGGTCTTTGAGTTGGAACGAGGCAAACTTGACAAAGTCCTCGGGCCTGACGTTGCTGCACTCAAAATGCTTGCAGATATCCATGAGCCAATCATCAGCGTTTGTGGCCTCGACACAATTACTGAAAGTCTTTGGCTGGTGTGCGAGGAACTGGTTAAGTGTAGCAAACTGATTCTGATTGTTGCCATGGCCTTGATTTCCTTGGTTGCGCTCTTGCAAGAGTTGCATGAGCATATGCGTGTTGGTGTTGGTAGCGGCCATCACAGCTTGCCATGCCTCCGGAGGTGGAGGTGGTGGCGGCGGATCCGGATTCAGACGCGTTGGAGGAGCCATCCTGAAGAGGGTGACATCCGCTAGCATCTTGACAGACATATATTCAAGCTGAATCAAATGGATCGAAATTGCAACATATAGCCTTAACATTCGAACAAGAATGAACGAATGAATTCCAAATTAAATGGTCACACTTCCATAAATTAAGAAGCCACTTAGATAGAGGTAGATGAATAAAACAACAAGGTACGGATATGAACAAATACTTGGTAAGGATTACCCAATCACAAACCAAATATCTGCGGAAGAAATACTAGAGCTACATGAATTCCCACCTATTAAACTCCCGAAATTTTCCGGTTATGCAATCAGGTGTTGGGGATACAGGGGAAGCATAATATCTCACCCAAATCTAGCAAATCCTACATCCAGCTGTATCCAACCTTCAACACATAACCAAGAAACCTTCGGAAATCATTTACCTCAACCTTCGAAAAGCATCTGTTATACAAGTTATGGCAATACTCCCGAACTCCCGCCCAGTACTGGGTGACATCGAGGTTATCTCACCAACAACTGCATAAAAGAGATTTTCGATGTTGGCGAAACTCAGGTATTCCAGAACTGCAACGATAAAATTGTGACGACAACACCTCGGAGCTCAACTCCCAGGGACACTGCCACAACCCCTAAATGTTAGGAGGCACCAAGCACAATGTTCTCCTCACAAAACCATCAGAATGATTCCAAGATACCCGCGTGATCCTAAAAAAAATTAGTGAAATTTGAGAAGAGAAGAGTCAAAACTCTACGTCAGGATGCCTCACCAGAGCGACGAAGGGACTGAGGAGTAAAAAGAATCCTACTCTCCGATATATATAATCCTAAAAGACTCAAAACATTTTTCTAGACTCAACAACGCCAGGGATTTGATCAAGCAGGGGGCTCCTAAGTCGGGGAAGGCTCTGATTACCAACTTGTAACACCCACGATGTGGCTATATCTCCCACGTGTCGGAGCACGACTTAGAGGCATAACCGCATTGTAGGCAATGCCGCAAGAGGGGTAATCTTTACACATCCCATGTACTGAATAAGAAAGGGATACATAGTTGGCTTACAATTGCCACTTCACACAAAAACATAAATATAGCATTACAATCATCCAGATACAATCAAGGTCCGACTACGGAACCAAAAATAAAGACAACCCCAAATGCATAAGATCCTCGATCGCCCCAACTGGGCTCCACTACTGATCATCTGGAAAGGAAACATAGTATCGTCCTGAGTCCTCATCGAACTCCCACTTGCTCAGTCGCATCTCCTGGAACGGTATCATCGGCACCTGCATCCGGTTTTGGAAGTAATCTATGAGTCACGGGGACTCAGCAATCCCACACCCTCGCGATCAAGACTATTTAAGCTTATGGGTAGGTAAAAGGTATGAGGTGGAGCTGCAGCAAGCACTAGCATATATGGTGGCTAACATACGCAAATGAGAGCGAGAAGAGAAGGCAAGGCACGGTCGAGAAACTATGATCAAGAAGTGATCCTAGAAATACTTACGTACAATCATAACACGAGACCGTGTTCTCTTCCCGGACTCCGCCGAAAAGAGACCATCACGGCTACACACGCTGTTGATCCATTTAATTAAGTTAAGTTTCAGGTTTTCTACAACCGGACATTAACAAATTCCCATCTGCCCATAACCGCGGGCACGGCTTTCAAAAGATCAAATCCCTGCAGGGGTGTCCCAACTTAGCCCATCACAAGCTCTCACGGTCAACGAAGGATATTCCTTCTCCTAAGACGACCCGATCAGACTCAGAATCCCGGTTACAAGACATCTCAACAATGGTAAAACTAAACCAGCAAAGCCACCCGATGTCCCGACAAATCCCGATAGGAGTCGCACGTATCTCGTTCTCAGGGCACACCGGATGAGACATCCTACGAGTAAAACCAACCCTCAAGTTGCCCCGAGGTGGCCCCGCAGTCTACTCGTTTCGGACCAACACTCAGAGGAGCACTGGCCCAGGGGGTTTAAAATAAAGATGACCCTTGAGTCTGTGGAACCCAAGGGAAAAAGGCTAGGTGGAAAATGGTAAAACCAAGGTTGGGCCTTACTGGAGGAGTTTTATTCAAGGCGAACTTTCAAGGAATTCCCATTATAACCCAACCGTGTAAGGAACGCAAAATCAAGGAACATAACACCGGTATGACGGAAACTAGGGCGGCAAGAGTGGAACAAAACACCAGGCATAAGGCCGATCCTTCCACCCTTTACCAAGTGTATAGATGCATTAAAGTAAACAAGATATAATAATGATATCCCAACAATAAACATGTTCCAACAAGGAACAAACTACAATCTTCACCTGCAACTAGCAACGCTATAAGAGGGACTGAGCAAAGCGGTAACATAGCCAAACAACAGTGTGCTAGGACAAGGTGGGTTAGAGGTTTGACATGGCAATATGGGAGGCATGATAAAGCATGTGGTAGGTATCATAGCATAGGCATAGCAATAGAGCGAGTATCTAGCAAGCAAAGATAGAAGTGATTTCGAGGGTATGGTCATCTTGCCTGCAAAGTTCTCCGAGTTGACGTAAGCTTGATCCTCGTCAACGTACTTAGCGGGTTCCTCGATCATGTACTCGTCTCCTGGCTCTATACAAATCAAGAATATAAGCAAAAGGAACCATGATCAACCACGGTGCAATGCACAAGCAACATGATGCAAAACATGGCATGATATGCGGGATGTGATATGGAATGCATATGCATGCTCCGGAAGGAAAAGATTGAACCAGGCCTCAACTTGGCAAACCAAGAGTGCCGCTGGAAAGATGAGTTGATTTCGGTTGAAATCTATATAAAGATCACCGGAATCGGATGCACGGTTTGCAAATGGCAAGCAAAACAATAATGGCACAAAGCTGCGATTAACACCACAATGCCATCTAAATGCATCAAGAAAAATAAGCTACTGCACTCTAACATAACAACAAAGCACATGGTAGTGATCCACTAAAGATGCTTGACAAAAGATGGACACTGAGCAACGGCTAAAACACAAAATAGCAGGTTCAAACAAGCATGAAAAAAGTGCAAAAGATATCACGTTCACAGACTTAGTGAAAATAACATGATGTTAGGAAATAACATCAGGAAGCAATGTTTAGAGCAAGATAACAACATGCTACAGGGACATATCATGGCAAAGCAAGGCATGGCATGTAACTACACAAAGCATATAATAAAAGTCCCTTACTGACCATAAGCCAAAAGGGATCGGAAAATACAATGGCAACCATGTGAACATAGGAAGTTTCGTTAACAGATTCAGACTTAGCCAAAAACTGGAACATGGCAAAAACAGAGTTACGTAGGCATGTTTGCGAGCTCGATGCACTCACCACAAGGCATTGCATGACAAACTAAGCATACACCCAGGAAGAAGACTTGATAAATAAGCTAACCATGGCAAGAACAACCTCATAGCATGCATGGATAAACTATAACAACCTCGGCAAAATTGATTAACATGTAAACAATCTGCCAGGAACATTTTATAGCAAAAGTAGAGCAAGATTGGGTCATGCTAGGATACTCCATAATTGCAAACAAAGACATGGATGGATAGAGCATAACAATATCTCAAAATCATCCTTACTGAACATGCTCAAAAGAGGCATGGATCACTCTGTAGCAACAACAATACATGGCATAAAAATATCATCAGGGAAATGGCTTAGAAGAATTCTAATTCCATGAAATCAGCAATATCACGAGAGCTACTTTGCATGCTTGTGCTAGTCACCACATTAATCACAAAAATACATGGCATACACCCCTGTAAAGATGGCATGGCATAGCCCAAAACACATGTAGGGCTCAAGCTCATAGGAGCTACACATTAAACATGGCAAAAATGACAAATGTCCAAATCTGTTAAGAATCTGAAACTAACATTACATAGCACTCTTGCAATAGCATTTAGGGAATCAAGATGAACTCAAATGAACATGGTGCAATGGAATGAAATGAAGTGTACATCCAAACGAACAATTTGATATGCTACACGCCCAGAACGGAGCTACGGATGCAAAGTTATGATGCGATGAAGAATGCTAAAAATAATGCAGACTTAGACAAAAAACTGGGTCAACCCTAATTTCGGATCTGGATCTGGGGCGCGCTTCCCGAGGTCCACCGGAATCTCGCCGGAACAGTAGCTCGCCGGGGTCGTAGAGGAAGCAGGGGCTCGCCGGAGTAGCGGGAAGAAGTGGCCGGCGCGGGAGGACGTCGGGGCGCCGACGAGGACGGACGGGGAGGCCGGCGAGGTGGACGGGGAGCGAGGCGGCGACCGGTGGCGACGACGACCGGTGGCGGACCGGAGGCGGCCGGCGGCGAGCTC
>NC_041386.1:305232737-305242160 GCF_002162155.2 Triticum dicoccoides
GCAGCGAGGAGGCGGCGAGGGGCGGCGTGGGGAGAGCCGGGCGGCGGGGACGAACGGGCACGGGCGACGGCCGACTGGGCCTCGGGGGCCCGCCTCGGGCCTGGCGGGCCGGCGGAGATGTGGGGCGCGGTGCCTCAGCGAACTAGGAGGCGCCATGTGGCAGCGGCGAGGGCGGCGGACATGTCCATCCGGTGGAGAGGAAACGTCCGGCGGCGTGAGGGGAAGGTTAGGGTAGGGTTTGATCCGGGATTTTTGGGGGAGGCACCTATTTATACATAGAAGGAGCTAGGAGGCTTCAAATTGAGCACGGTTTTCAGCCACGCGATCGTGATTGAACGACCGAGATGATGGAGGGGGTTTAGGTGGGTTTTGGGCCACTTTGGAGAGGTGTTGGGCTGCAACACACACAAGGCCTTTTCGGTTCCTCGGTTAACCGTTGGAGTATCAAACGAAGTCCAAATGGCACGAAACTTGATAGGCGGTCTACCGGTAGTGAACCAAGGCCGATTGGCAAGTCTTGGTCCAATCCGAGAATGTTTAACACCCGCACACGAAAAGAGGTAAAAAGGAGACACCGGAGGACATAGGAGCGCCGGAATGCAAAACGGACAACGGGGAAAAAGCTCGGATGCATGAGACGAGCACGTATGCAAATGCGATGTACATAATGACATGATATGAGATGCATGAAGAAGGCAAAAAGAAAAACAAAGACAAAACCCAACAATGAGGAATATCATAACTTAGTGCCGAAAATGGCAAGAGTTGGAATACAAATATGGCAAGTTATATATGGGGCGTTACAAATGGCTTGTTATGCCAATGGGTTTATCCGAAGCACTCGGTACTTTCATGCGACTCAAGCATGTTGTTTTTCGACCTTATATTGGTGTATTTGTTGTGGTCTACTTTGATGATATTCTTGTGTTCTGCAAATGTCTCAAAGATCATGTCACCCACCTTAAGACCGTGCTACAAACTCTTAGAAAAGAGCACCTTTTTGCTAATATGGACAAATGCCTTTTCGGTGTTGACAAGCTTGTTTTCTTGGGTTTCATACTATCTTCTAAGGGTGTTCATGTTGATGAATCTAAGATCAATGCTATTAAGAATTGGCCCCAACCAACCAACTTGCAACAAGTGCGTAGCTTCCTTGGTTTAGCTGGTTTCTATCATAGATTTGGGAAGGATTTCAGCACCATTGCTTCACCTTTGCATGCTTTGAGTAAGAAGAATGCACCCTTTGTTTGGGGATCATCCCAAGATACCGCATTCAATGAGCTTAAGAATTTGCTTACTCATGCTCCCGTGCTTGCATTACCCAACTTTGACAAACCCTTTGAGATTCATTGCGATGCTAGTGATAATGACATAGGAGGTGTGTTAATGCAAGAGAAGCGCCCCATAGCTTACTTTAGTGAGAAACTTTCTTAAGCGCAACTCAATTACCCCATCTATGTCAAAGAGCTATATGCTTTAGTGCGAGTTTTTCATGAATGGGAACATTATCTTCGCCCTCATGAATTTATCATCCATACCGACCATGAAACACTTAAGTACCTTAAGGGTCAAACTAAGTTGGACAAGCGTCATGCTAAATGGAGTGAGTTCATTGAGTCTTTTTCTTATGGCATCAAGTACATTAAAGGTAAGGAAAATGTTGTGGCGGATGCACTTTCCTGCATATGCATGCTTGTTACTAAACTTGAATTGGATGTCATTGGCTTTGAGCACATAAAAGACTTGTATGCGCATGATCCTACTTTTGTTATTCCTTATGCCAAATGTTTGATGCATACATCTTGGGAACGCTATTACATCAAAGATGATTATCTTATGAGAGCTAACAAACTTTGCATCCCGAGTCTTCTCTTCATTTGCTACTTTTGCAAGAATCTCATGGCGAAGGACTAATGGGACATTTTGGATGCGACAAGACATTTGCTACGCTCTCCAAGAACTATTTTTGGCCCAAGTTGTTCTGCGACGTCAACCGCTTCACCAACTGATGCTCTACATGTCGCGAAGCTAAGTCTAAAGCTCAATCCCATGGTCTCTATATGACTCTTCCAATTTCATATCAACCATGGGAAGATATTAGCATGGATTGTGTGCTTGGTTTGCCTAGAACTAGAAATGGAAAGGATTCGGTATTTGTTGTTGTGGACCGATTCTCTAAAGCGGCTCATTTCATTCCTTGCAACAAGATAGACGATGCTTCACATGTTGCCAATCTCTTTTGTAGGGAAATATTGCGCCTCCATGGAGTACCAAAGACGATAGTCTCGGACCGCGATGTCAAGTTCCTAAGCTAATTTTGGAAAACTTTATGTGCCAAGCTCGGAATCAAGCTACTCTTCTCCACGGCATACCATCCACAAACCGACGGCCAAACGGAGGTGACCAACCGCACACTATCCGCTCTACTTCGCGTGTTAATCAAGAAAAACATCAAGGAGTGGGAGGAGTGTCTACCTATCGCCGAGTACACCTACAACCGAGCAAGACATTCGACTACCAGCAAGTCCCCCTTCGAGGTCGTCTACGATTCAATCCGTTGTCCCCATTGGACATTCTTCCTCTACCACTACAAGAGCGCACAAACATGGACGCAAGTGCCCGAGTCAACTATCTCAAGAATATGAATGAAGATACAAGGCACACCATTGAACGCCAAGTACAACGACTCGCGACCAAGCTCAACCTCAACAAGCACCCCATGGTGTTCAACATTGGAGATATTGTGTGGCTACACCTTCGCAAGGATCGCTTCCCCCACGAACGCAAGTCCAAACTTCTACCACGAGCGGGTGGACCCTTCAAGGTGCTTGAACGCTACAACAACAACGCTTACAAGATCGACATTCCACGAGACAAGTACTTCGTGAGCGACATCTTCAACGTCAAAGATCTCTCGCCATGGTGATGAAGATCTCGATCCGAGGTCGGATCTTTCCCAAGGGAGGGGAGATGATGTGGAGCATCCTACGGCCATCCCCATGGACCTACCATCGTCTCACGAAGTGCCAAGAGGACCTATGACACGAGCTAGAGCTAGAGCTCTCGAGACCGAGGTGACTTCCTTAGTGATATCACATATGACCCACTCGAGACATGGCTACTACCTAAGTCTGAGATGTTGTGCATGATTAGGTACCAAGAGGGCCCTCCCGGAGATGCACGTGAAGACGGACAAGTCCCCAAGTTCACGGATGAAGAGAACCAACGGAAGGAGTCAAGAGTAGCTTCCAGGCCCCGGGCATCCGGCCATGACCCCGGACATCCGGCCCCTGGAGCATCTTCCACAACAGCCGCCCAGCCGCCAAGTACCTACAGGCCCCAGACATCCGGCCCCAGCCCAGACATCCGGCTCGAAGCCCAGAAATCCGGCACCCTCCATCCAGAGAGCGTCAAGGCCATCCCCGATGGCCCAGAAATCCGGCCACCCCGAGCCCGCACATCCGGCCCCTCACGAAAGCCCGGACGTCCGGACTCCCCTGTCTACGCACAGTGTAAGGGCCGAGGCCCGTGTACCCCTTCACCCACCTAGACTATATATACTCCTCCTCCTCCCTCTTTCTAGGGTTAGCGTTGTGATAGCTCATTTGTGAGATAGAGCCTCGCTCATCCATACGGATCTACTCCTTGAGAGAGACTGCGGCCCCTCTTCGGAGAAGATCCACGTTGGATTCAAGACCTCCTCACGGAGAAGACCCCCATCAAGACCTCCTCACGGAGAAGAACCGGTTACCCTTTGTATCATCGTGTTGACTTCGGATCGTGTGATCTCTATGTGTACTCGGATCTAGCATATGTGTGATCGTTCTTGTTGGTTTGAGTGATTCTCTCGTGTTTCCCCTCGTGTTATTCGCAGAATCTGCTCCTTTCATGGAATATCGGCCATCTAGGGTTCTACCCTACATAAAGTAACTTAGCAGAAACAATATGGAAAAGTTCGTAGGCATTGGATCGGTGACTTGTTGTATGATATTCATCATGTGATAGTTATAACCTAGGGCGATACGACACTAGCTCCAGTTCATTGATATAATGTAGGCATGTATTCTGTACATAGTCATACGTGCTTTATTAAAAGAACTTGCATGGCATCTTTTATCCTACCCTCCCGTGACAGCGGGGTACATATTGGAAACTAAGGGGTATTAAGGCCTCCTTTTAATAGAGAACCGGAACAAAGCATTAACACATAGTGAATACATGAACTCCTCAAACTATGGTCATCACCGAGAGTGGGTCCGGTTGTTGTCACTCCGGGGTTGTCGGATCATAACACGTAGTAGGTGACTATAACTTGCAAGATCGGATCTAGAACATGGATATAATGATGATAACATAAACGGTTCAGATCTGAAATCATGGCACCCGGGCCCAAAGTGACAAGCATTAAGCATAGCAAAGTCATAACAACATCAATCTAAGAACATAGTGGATACTAGGGATCAGGCCCTAACAAAACTAACTCGATAACATGATGAATCTCATCCAACTCCTCACCGACCAGCGAGCCTACGAAGGAATTACTCACTCCCGGTAGGGAGCATCATGGAATTGGTGATGGAGATGGGTTGGTGATGACGAAGAACGAAGATCCCCCTCTCTGGAGCCCCAAACGGACTCCACATCTGCCCTCGTGAGGAAGAACAGGTCTTGGCGGCGGCTCCATCTCGTGGATCGTGGTAATTATTTCTTCCTGTTTTTTTCTCCGAAAATAGGAATTTATAGCGTTAGTTTCAGGGTCAGCGGGGCCACTAGGTGGGGACAACCCACCTGGGTGCGCCAGGAGAGGGAGGCGCACCCTGGTGGGTTGTGCCCACCCAGGGGGGCCCTCTCCGGTAGGTCTTGGCTCCAGAAATTCTTATATATTATATAAAAATTCATCACAAAGTTTCATTCCATTCCGAGAACTTTTATTTCTGCACAAAAACAACACCATGGTAATTCTGCTGAAAACAGCGTCAGTCCGAGGTTAGTTTCATTCAAATCATGCATATTAGAGTCCAAAACAAGAGGAAAAGCGTGAGAAAAAGTAGATACGTTGGAGATGTATCAGTTAGCCATATTACCACTATGTCCCCGAGGCCTCTCCACACCTAAGTGGGGATACAATCAGGGCCTCAGACTCCTGGAATCGTCACACAAAACGCCTGCTGGTATCATCAAAGAAGTCGTCCAGTTCAATGGTAGAGCCCTCATTCTTCGCATTGAACAGCTTGTCGAAGTACTCCCGCCATCTATACTTAATTTCCTCGTCCTTCACTAGGAGCTAGTCTGCTCCGTCCTTGATGCATTTGATTTGGTCAACATCCCTCCTCTTCCCCTCTTGGATCTTGGCTATCTTATAGATGTCTTTTTCGCCTTCCTTCGTGTCTAACCGCTGTTAGAGGTCCTCGTATGCCTGACCCTTGCTTCACTCACAGCTCGCCTTGCAGCTTTATTTGCCATCTTACACTTTTCTATATTGTCTACACACCTATCTAGGTATAGGCGTCTGAAACAATCTTTCTTCTCCTTAAAGCCTTATGGACATCATCATTCCACCATCAGGTATCTTCTTCGCTTCTACTTCCCTTGGACATTCCAAACTCCTCTGAGGCCACCTTACGAATGCAAGTCATCATCATATATTGTCTGCATCCCCTCCTTCCTCCCAAGGGCCCTTCTTAATGACCCTCTCCTTGAATGCCTGAGCTTCCACCACTTCGTTCTACCGACTTTGGCATGCTTATCCCGGAAGTCAGCAACCACAAGTTTATGCCGAGGGACAACACTCTCTCCAAGCATCATCTTACAATCTAGACACGCACGCTTGTCTTTCGAGAGAATGAATCAATCTAGCTAGAATGTTGACCACCACTAAAAGTCACTCGATGATATTGCGAATTTTTGCTTTTCATTTGTGACGGGTCAATGGAACCTTTATGCCCAAAACCTTAATTCAAGTAATCATTTATTTGGTAGCACTAAAAGTCACTAGATGATATTGGGTATTTTTGCTTTTCATTTGTGACGGGTCAATGGAATCTTTATGCCCAAACCTTAATTCAAGTCATCATTTATTCAGTACCGCTCAAGGAACTGAGGAACTGACATTCTAACTCTTCTTGAATCATTTTATTTTCTATTCCTTTTTATATTTCTTTAAAACAAGATGAACTAGACCCTCCCGCAAAAAAAACACACAAAAAAAAGATGAACTAGACCAAGTGAATACTCATTATTTACTCACTGTACAGGATTGTCTAGCTACATGGCTAGCTCGGTTGGGTGATCCCTGTATGGTGTGATGAGTTTCTAATGTTATCTACTCCCTCTGTCCCAGAATATAAAAACATTTTTGACACTATGCTAGTGTTAAAAAAAATCTTATATTTTGGGACGGGGGGAGTAGATCGCTACATCTTCCGTCTGATTCATCCCCTTCTTCTAGCCGGTCGGTCACCGTCAGGACAACCGGAATACAAGTTACGCTTCAAGTCTTCATCGTCAGTCATAGTCTGAATATTCCACACCATTAACTTCATCTTCTTCGTCACAGTCGCCATTATCTTCAGCGGAATCGTCGTCATTGCTATAACTAGACTCACTGTCCTCAATGGCGGTTTCATTTTCATCATCAGCGGTTGCCCTCGCAATTGGGTTGTCAAAGCTCCTGAGATAAGCCTCATCATCCTCGTCCTACATAGAAAAGGGTGGGCGGTTACAGGTTTCAAAGAAACCATTGGCGCATAGTTCGATGGATGAAATAAACTCACCTCTACATCTTCATCCTCGCTTGAATACGCAGAATCTAGTTTAGCATACAGCTCCTCTGTCTCCTCGGTCCTTCACATCTTCTACTTGGACCTGAAAATCGAGAACATTTGTCATCATGACATGCATCTGGAAAATGGTAATTTTGTCACAACTGAATCAGTTGGATACTCTACGTACCAGTTCGGATCTGAGCTGATTCACCCTTCTGTTTAACTTTCCAATGTGACGACTCAAGGCCTGCACCAAGAGAAAAGAATGATATTAGCCCTCCATTCCAGATTACTTGAAGTTCTAGTTATGTGCCAAGTCAAACTTCTTTAAGTTTGACCAAGCATATAGAAAATATGCTAATATCTACAACATCAAATATACATATATGTATACATATAGACTGTTGTTTTACATGTATAAATATACAGGTATTTATAAATATACTAAAATATATGGACTCGCATGCAATTTTTTCATATAGCTCGTTTTAGAAAATCTTAGATATAGTATATGAACATTCTTAAAATGATGTAGTATATATACTACCACATGATAGTATATGAGACGCAGGTGGTAGGATGAAAATATAAAGTAGATGTTCATATATTTTCTGTAGACTTGGTCAAACTTGAAGAAGTTGGAACTTAGGAGTTAGGACAAAGCTAGAACTTCCAGTAATTTGGATCGGAGGGAATATATCATTTAGGGAGATGAATGAAAGTTTGCTTTACAGAGTTGCTCTAACAGAATCTCTAACAAAATGGGTTTCTTCCTTTTGAGTACCTACTCCCTCTGTAAAGAAATATAAGAGTGTTTAGATCACTAGATCTAAACGCTTTTATATTTCTTTAAAGAGGGAGTACTTTTGTAATGCAGGTTGAGTTTTTAGTAAATGTCCGCAACCATCCAAGAAACAAAACAGGACCTCCATTCTCTGTAGCTCAATGGATCGAGCTAAAGCCTTTCTCTTTGACAAAAGATTCCTTGGTCTCAGCATGGAAGGACGTCTATAGTCCTTCCCACGAAACACAACAATGGCATAGCCTTTGGAGACCTTGTCCACAGAAACTAAAATGCCCCCACTCTCAACTTCAAGTGATAGTGCTGTCCTCTTGACATCTGCAAAAGACTTTGCTTTCACTAGTATTTTCACCAGTTCCCTGTATTTCCAGTGCAAGTGCATATTTTCGATTGTGCCATCAAAAACTCCTCTTCTACCTGAAAGTGGTGAAGGCAATACATAAAACAAAAGAATGTATATGAAGTTGAGACATAATTATAATGACAATCTAAGGAGACTAGATCTCATGGGAATAAAATAAATGAGCAACTAGAGCAAAAGACAATGCCCCTTCCAAAAAAAAAATCACAGGTAAATGAATGATACTGGAATAAATAAAAAACTACAGTACTACAGGATCAAAGGAAATAAGTGGCAGTAAACTGGTAAATACTCCCTCCGTTCACAAATATAAGATGTTTTGGATATTTCAATATGGACTACATGCAGACTAAAATGAGTGAATATACACACTAAAACGTGTCTATATACATCTGATTCAGAAAAAAGTTAGAACATCTTATATTTGTAAAAGGGAGTAGATTTTACCAAGGAGCAGAAATGCCTTCATCCTTAGACCAAGTTTCCGAAACATGAACCTCTCTTCATCGGTTATTGTTTCAGGTGGTTTGGTATCTTCAGTTGGCTTCAATGCAGTCTCGACTTTTCCAAGCACTCGTTTAGCTTTTGCTATCCTTTTCTCTGCCTGCATATAAATAAAGTGAATTATTTAAGTTCAAATATCATAAATTGCATCTTCAGTGTAATTCATGTTACGCAACTAAGCAAGCATTTGAACCACATTAGCGTGGTTGGGTACATGTAAGATTGCAACTAAAAGGTTGTTCTCTGCACTCTGCAAAAAGAAATATCAAGTTCACTGCAATTTTTCAGGTTATGTTCTTATCGAATATTATTGAATTGTTGTGGTAAGATGGTTTGAATTATACTCATGTGCCCAGCTAAATTAAACAAGAGATTATGATAAGGCAAATAAGAATGTTTTTTTATATGGAAAATGGTTTGTTCACAAGAGAATCTAATAAAGCAATCTCACTATTCAAAGTCTTATCACTTACAAGCGCAAGCTTCCACTCTAACTTCCTTACAAGATCAGCATGCTTTGCAGCTTCTACAGTTCTTGTCATCTTGTCCACATGATTAACGTCCAGTTCATTTCCATATTTAGAGTTAGCTTCAAGGGTCTCTTCAAGAGTACCAGCTACAGTGGATTCTATAAATGCCTCAGTGCTAGAAGTAAATGACAGCTTTGCATTTAACCGTGCTTGCTCCTCATCTTGTAGGGACTTCATTGAACTTTCCCTCTCTAGGAGTGCCTCTTCGAGTTCCGTGGACAAGAAATCTTTCCCTCTGTAGAAGACTACAAAGTCATTGTTCCTTGAAAGCATTACCCCACCTGTTAATTTCTGTGAGTGGACCAGGAAAACATTAGTTAGTTACAAACAGGAGAAACGAAATGGTGAAAAGATTGATAAAGTTCAAGGCTCTCCCATATCAAACAGAGACTGCACAATTGTATTGGATAAAATATACCCTGCAGGTTCAAATATGCAGGGTATATGTGCTATAGTTGTACA